>NC_142646.1:16454140-16760885 GCF_053813885.1 Theobroma cacao
TGTAAGAAAACTCAACTTAAAATCAATTATGGGATTATATAACCATTTAAAGGGAGAAACAAAGCTTTTGAAGGCATAAGTGACTTTAAAAGAAGTTTTCTTCTCAATGAATGGCTTTCGCTTCAAGATACTCGAGGTAAACATTCAATTATAATCTGTTTTAACCAAAAATGTAAAAAAATTCAACTTAAAATCAATTATGAGATTATATAACCATTTAAAGGGTGAAACAAAGCTTTTGAAGGCATAAATGACTATAAAAGAAGTTTTCTTCTCAATAATTGATTTTTGCATCACGTTTCTCGAGGTAAACATTCAATTATAATCTGTTTTAACCAAAAATGTAAAAAAATTCAACTTAAAATCAATTATGAGATTATATAACCATTTAAAGGGAGAAACAAAGCTTTTGAAGGCATAAGTGACTATAAAAGAAGTTTTCTTCTCAATGAATGGTTTTTGCATCACGTTTCTCGAGGTAAACATTCAATTATAATCTGTTTTAACTAAAAATGTAAGAAAACTCAACTTAAAATCAATTATGGGATTATATAACCATTTAAAGGGTGAAACAAAGCTTTTGAAGGCATAAGTGACTATAAAAGAAGTTTTCTTCTCAATGAATGGCTTTCACTTCATGATTCTCGAGGTAAACATTCAATTATAATCTGTTTTAACCAAAAATGTAAAAAAATTCAACTTAAAATCAATTATGAGATTATATAACCATTTAAAGGGAGAAACAAAGCTTTTGAAGGCATAAGTGACTATAAAAGAAGTTTTCTTCTCAATGAATGGTTTTTGAATCACGTTTCTCGAGGTAAACATTCAATTATAATCTGTTTTAACCAAAAATGTAAAAAAATTCAACTTAAAATCAATTATGATATTATATAACCATTTAAAGGGAAAAACAAAGCTTTTGAAGGCATAAGTGACTATAAAAGAAGTTTTCTTCTCAATGAATGGTTTTTGCATCACGTTTCTCAAGGTAAACATTCAATTATAATCTGTTTTAACCAAAAATGTAAAAAAAACTAAACTTAAAATCAATTATGAGGTTCTATAACCATTTAAAGGGAGAAACAAAGCTTTTGAAGGTATAAGTGACTATAAAAGAAGTTTTCTTCTCAATGAATGGTTTTTGCATCACGTTTCTCGAGGTAAACATTCAATTATAATCTGTTTTAACCAAAAATGTAAACAAATTCAACTTAAAATCAATTATGAGATTATATAACCATTTAAAGGGAGAAACAAAGCTTTTGAAGGCATAAGTGACTATAAAAGAAGTTTTCTTCTCAATGAATGGTTTTTGCATCACGTTTCTCGAGGTAAACATACAATTATAATCTGTTTTAACCAAAAATCTAAAAAAATTCAACTTAAAATCAATTATAAGATTATATAACCATTTAAAGGGAGAAACAAAGCTTTTGAAGGCATAAGTGACTATAAAAGAAGTTTTCTTGTCAATGAATGGTTTTTGCATCACGTTTCTCGAGGTAAACATTCAATTATAATCTGTTTTAACCAAAAATGTAAAAAAATTCAACTTAAAATCAATTATGAGATTATATAACCATTTAAAGGGAGAAAAAAAGCTTTTGAAGGCATAAGTGACTATAAAAGAAGTTTTCTTCTCAATGAATGGTTTTTGCATCACGTTTCTCGAGGTGAACTTTCAATTATAATCTGTTTTAACCAAAAATATAAAAAAAAAGCAACTTAAAATCAATTATGAGATTATATAACCATTTAAAGGGAGAAACAAAGCTTTTGAAGGCATAAGTGACTATAAAAGAAGTTTTCTTCTCAATGAATGGTTTTTGCATCACGTTTCTCGAGGTAAACATACAATTATAATCTGTTTTAACCAAAAATCTAAAAAAATTCAACTTAAAATCAATTAAAAGATTATATAACCATTTAAAGAGAGAAACAAAGCTTTTGAAGGCATAAGTGACTATAAAAGAAGTTTTCTTCTCAATGAATGGTTTTTGCATCACGTTTCTCGAGGTAAACATTCAATTATAATCTGTTTTAACCAAAAATGTAAAAAAATTCAACTTAAAATCAATTATGAGATTATATAACCATTTAAAGGGAGAAACAAAGCTTTTGAAGGCATAAGTGACTATAAAAGAAGTTTTCTTCTCAATGAATGGTTTTTGCATCACGTTTCTCAAGGTAAACATTCAATTATAATCTGTTTGAACAAAAAATGTAAAAAAAACGTAACTTAAAATCAATTATGAGATTATATAACCATTTAAAGGGAGAAACAAAGCTTTTGAAGGCATAAGTGACTATAAAAGAAGTTTTCTTCTCAATGAATGGTTTTTGCATCACGTTTCTCGAGGTAAACATTCAATTATAATCTGTTTTAACCAAAAAAGTAAAAAAAACTAAACTTAAAATCAATTATGAGGTTATATAACCATTTAAAGGGAGAAACAAAGCTTTTGAAGGTATAAGTGACTATAAAAGAAGTTTTCTTCCCAATGAATGGTTTTTGCGTCACGTTTCTCGAGGTAAACATTCAATTATAATCTGTTTTAACCAAAAATGTAAACAAATTCAACTTAAAATCAATTATGAGATTATATAACCATTTAAAGGGAGAAACAAAGCTTTTGAAGGCATAAGTGACTATAAAAGAAGTTTTCTTCTCAATGAATGGTTTTTGCATCACGTTTCTCGAGGTAAACATACAATTATAATCTGTTTTAACCAAAAATCTAAAAAAATTCAACTTAAAATCAATTATAAGATTATATAACCATTTAAAGGGAGAAACAAAGCTTTTGAAGGCATAAGTGACTATAAAAGAAGTTTTCTTGTCAATGAATGGTTTTTGCATCACGTTTCTCGAGGTAAACATTCAATTATAATCTGTTTTAACCAAAAATGTAAAAAAATTCAACTTAAAATCAATTATGAGATTATATAACCATTTAAAGGGAGAAAAAAAGCTTTTGAAGGCATAAGTGACTATAAAAGAAGTTTTCTTCTCAATGAATGGTTTTTGCATCACGTTTCTCGAGGTGAACTTTCAATTATAATCTGTTTTAACCAAAAATATAAAAAAAAAGCAACTTAAAATCAATTATGAGATTATATAACCATTTAAAGGGAGAAACAAAGCTTTTGAAGGCATAAGTGACTATAAAAGAAGTTTTCTTCTCAATGAATGGTTTTTGCATCACGTTTCTCGAGGTAAACATACAATTATAATCTGTTTTAACCAAAAATCTAAAAAAATTCAACTTAAAATCAATTAAAAGATTATATAACCATTTAAAGAGAGAAACAAAGCTTTTGAAGGCATAAGTGACTATAAAAGAAGTTTTCTTCTCAATGAATGGTTTTTGCATCACGTTTCTCGAGGTAAACATTCAATTATAATCTGTTTTAACCAAAAATGTAAAAAAATTCAACTTAAAATCAATTATGAGATTATATAACCATTTAAAGGGAGAAACAAAGCTTTTGAAGGCATAAGTGACTATAAAAGAAGTTTTCTTCTCAATGAATGGTTTTTGCATCACGTTTCTCAAGGTAAACATTCAATTATAATCTGTTTTAACCAAAAATGTAAAAAAATTCAACTTAAAATCAATTATGAGATTATATAACCATTTAAAGGGAGAAACAAAGCTTTTGAAGGCATAAGTGACTATAAAAGAAGTTTTCTTCTCAATGAATGGTTTTTGCATCACGTTTCTCGAGGTAAACATTCAATTATAATCTGTTTTAACCAAAAATGTAAAAAAATTCAACTCAAAATCAATTATGAGATTATATTACCATTTAAAGGGAGAAACAAAGCTTTTGAAGGCATAAGTGACTATAAAAGAAGTTTTCTTCTCAATGAATGGTTTTTGCATCACGTTTCTCTAGGTAAACATTCAATTATAATCTGTTTTAACCAAAAATGTAAAAAAATTCAACTTAAAATCAATTATGAGATTATATAACCATTGAAAGGGAGAAACAAAGCTTTTGAAGGCATAAGTGACTATAAAAGAAGTTTTCTTCTCAATGAATGGTTTTTGCATCACGTTTCTCAAGGTAAACATTCAATTATAATCTGTTTTAACCAAAAATGTGAAAAAATTCAACTTAAAATCAATTATGAGATTATATAACCATTTAAAGGAAGAAACAAAGCTTTTGAAGGCATAAGTGACTATAAAAGAAGTTTTCTTCTCAATGAATGATTTTTGCATCACGTTTCTCAAGGTAAACATTAAATTATAATCTGTTTTAACCAAAAATGTAAAAAAAACGCAACTTAAAATCAATTATTAGATTATATAACCATTTAAAGGGAAAAACAAAGCTTTTGAAGGCATAAGTGACTATAAAAGAAGTTTTCTTCTCAATGAATGGCTTTCGCTTCAAGATTCTCGAGGTAAACATTCAATTATAATCTTTTTTAACCAAAAATGTAAAAAAATTCAATTCAAAATCAATTATGAGATTATATAACCATTTAAAGGGTGAAACAAAGCTTTTGAAGGCATAAGTGACTATAAAAGAAGTTTTCTTCTCAATGAATGGCTTTCGCTTCAAGATACTCGAGGTAAACATTCAATTATAATCTGTTTTAACCAAAAATGTAAAAAAATTCAACTTAAAATCAATTATGAGATTATATAACCATTTAAAGGGAGAAACAAAGCTTTTGAAGGGATAAGTGACTATAAAAGAAGTTTTCTTCCCAATGAATGATTTTGCATCACGTTTCTCGAGGTAAACATTCAATTATAATCTGTTTTAACCAAAAATGTAAAAAAATTCAACTGAAAATCAATTATGAGATTATATAACCATTTAAAGGGAGAAACAAAGCTTTTGAAGGCATAAGTGACTATCAAAGAAGTTTTCTTCTCAATGAATGGTTTTTGCATCACGTTTCTCGAGGTAAACATTCAATTATAATCTGTTTTAACCAAAAATGTAAAACAATTCAACTTAAAATCAATTATGAGATTATATAACCATTTAAAGGGAGAAACAAAGCTTTTGAAGGTATAAGTGAGTATAAAAGAAGTTTTCTTCTCAGTGAATGGTTTTTGCATCACGTTTCTTGAGGTAAACATTCAATTATAATCTGTTTTAACCAAAAATGTGAAAAAATTCAACTTAAAATCAATTATGAGATTATATAACCATTTAAAGGAAGAAACAAAGCTTTTGAAGGCATAAGTGACTATAAAAGAAGTTTTCTTCTCAATGAATGATTTTTGCATCACGTTTCTCAAGGTAAACATTCAATTATAATCTGTTTTAACCAAAAATGTAAAAAAATTCAACTTAAAATCAATTATGAGATTATATAACCATTTAAAGGGAGAAACAAAGCTTTTGAAGGCATAAGTGACTATAAAAGAAGTTTTCTTCTCAATGAATGGTTTTTGCATCACGTTTCTCGAGGTAAACATTCAATTATAATCTGTTTTAACCAAAAATGTAAAAAAATTCAACTTAAAATCAATTATGAGATTATATAACCATTTAAAGGGAGAAACAAAGCTTTTGAAGGCATAAGTGACTATAAAAGAAGTTTTCTTCTCAATGAATGGTTTTTGCATCACGTTTCTCGAGGTAAACATTCAATTATAATCTGTTTTAACCAAAAATGTAAAAAAATTCAACTTAAAATCAATTATGAGATTATATAACCATTTAAAGGGAGAAACAAAGCTTTTGAAGGCATAAGTGACTATAAAAGAAGTTTTCTTCTCAATGAATGGTTTTTGCATCACGTTTCTCGAGGTAAACATTCAATTATAATCTGTTTTAACTAAAAATGTAAGAAAACTCAACTTAAAATCAATTATGGGATTATATAACCATTTAAAGGGAGAAACAAAGCTTTTGAAGGCATAAGTGACTTTAAAAGAAGTTTTCTTCTCAATGAATGGCTTTCGCTTCAAGATACTCGAGGTAAACATTCAATTATAATCTGTTTTAACCAAAAATGTAAAAAAATTCAACTTAAAATCAATTATGAGATTATATAACCATTTAAAGGGTGAAACAAAGCTTTTGAAGGCATAAATGACTATAAAAGAAGTTTTCTTCTCAATAATTGATTTTTGCATCACGTTTCTCGAGGTAAACATTCAATTATAATCTGTTTTAACCAAAAATGTAAAAAAATTCAACTTAAAATCAATTATGAGATTATATAACCATTTAAAGGGAGAAACAAAGCTTTTGAAGGCATAAGTGACTATAAAAGAAGTTTTCTTCTCAATGAATGGTTTTTGCATCACGTTTCTCGAGGTAAACATTCAATTATAATCTGTTTTAACTAAAAATGTAAGAAAACTCAACTTAAAATCAATTATGGGATTATATAACCATTTAAAGGGTGAAACAAAGCTTTTGAAGGCATAAGTGACTATAAAAGAAGTTTTCTTCTCAATGAATGGCTTTCACTTCATGATTCTCGAGGTAAACATTCAATTATAATCTGTTTTAACCAAAAATGTAAAAAAATTCAACTTAAAATCAATTATGAGATTATATAACCATTTAAAGGGAGAAACAAAGCTTTTGAAGGCATAAGTGACTATAAAAGAAGTTTTCTTCTCAATGAATGGTTTTTGAATCACGTTTCTCGAGGTAAACATTCAATTATAATCTGTTTTAACCAAAAATGTAAAAAAATTCAACTTAAAATCAATTATGATATTATATAACCATTTAAAGGGAAAAACAAAGCTTTTGAAGGCATAAGTGACTATAAAAGAAGTTTTCTTCTCAATGAATGGTTTTTGCATCACGTTTCTCAAGGTAAACATTCAATTATAATCTGTTTTAACCAAAAATGTAAAAAAAACTAAACTTAAAATCAATTATGAGGTTCTATAACCATTTAAAGGGAGAAACAAAGCTTTTGAAGGTATAAGTGACTATAAAAGAAGTTTTCTTCTCAATGAATGGTTTTTGCATCACGTTTCTCGAGGTAAACATTCAATTATAATCTGTTTTAACCAAAAATGTAAACAAATTCAACTTAAAATCAATTATGAGATTATATAACCATTTAAAGGGAGAAACAAAGCTTTTGAAGGCATAAGTGACTATAAAAGAAGTTTTCTTCTCAATGAATGGTTTTTGCATCACGTTTCTCGAGGTAAACATACAATTATAATCTGTTTGAACCAAAAATCTAAAAAAATTCAACTTAAAATCAATTATAAGATTATATAACCATTTAAAGGGAGAAACAAAGCTTTTGAAGGCATAAGTGACTATAAAAGAAGTTTTCTTGTCAATGAATGGTTTTTGCATCACGTTTCTCGAGGTAAACATTCAATTATAATCTGTTTTAACCAAAAATGTAAAAAAATTCAACTTAAAATCAATTATGAGATTATATAACCATTTAAAGGGAGAAAAAAAGCTTTTGAAGGCATAAGTGACTATAAAAGAAGTTTTCTTCTCAATGAATGGTTTTTGCATCACGTTTCTCGAGGTGAACTTTCAATTATAATCTGTTTTAACCAAAAATATAAAAAAAAAGCAACTTAAAATCAATTATGAGATTATATAACCATTTAAAGGGAGAAACAAAGCTTTTGAAGGCATAAGTGACTATAAAAGAAGTTTTCTTCTCAATGAATGGTTTTTGCATCACGTTTCTCGAGGTAAACATACAATTATAATCTGTTTTAACCAAAAATCTAAAAAAATTCAACTTAAAATCAATTAAAAGATTATATAACCATTTAAAGAGAGAAACAAAGCTTTTGAAGGCATAAGTGACTATAAAAGAAGTTTTCTTCTCAATGAATGGTTTTTGCATCACGTTTCTCGAGGTAAACATTCAATTATAATCTGTTTTAACCAAAAATGTAAAAAAATTCAACTTAAAATCAATTATGAGATTATATAACCATTTAAAGGGAGAAACAAAGCTTTTGAAGGCATAAGTGACTATAAAAGAAGTTTTCTTCTCAATGAATGGTTTTTGCATCACGTTTCTCAAGGTAAACATTCAATTATAATCTGTTTTAACCAAAAATGTAAAAAAATTCAACTTAAAATCAATTATGAGATTATATAACCATTTAAAGGGAGAAACAAAGCTTTTGAAGGCATAAGTGACTATAAAAGAAGTTTTCTTCTCAATGAATGGTTTTTGCATCACGTTTCTCGAGGTAAACATTCAATTATAATCTGTTTTAACCAAAAATGTAAAAAAATTCAACTCAAAATCAATTATGAGATTATATTACCATTTAAAGGGAGAAACAAAGCTTTTGAAGGCATAAGTGACTATAAAAGAAGTTTTCTTCTCAATGAATGGTTTTTGCATCACGTTTCTCTAGGTAAACATTCAATTATAATCTGTTTTAACCAAAAATGTAAAAAAATTCAACTTAAAATCAATTATGAGATTATATAACCATTGAAAGGGAGAAACAAAGCTTTTGAAGGCATAAGTGACTATAAAAGAAGTTTTCTTCTCAATGAATGGTTTTTGCATCACGTTTCTCAAGGTAAACATTCAATTATAATCTGTTTTAACCAAAAATGTGAAAAAATTCAACTTAAAATCAATTATGAGATTATATAACCATTTAAAGGAAGAAACAAAGCTTTTGAAGGCATAAGTGACTATAAAAGAAGTTTTCTTCTCAATGAATGATTTTTGCATCACGTTTCTCAAGGTAAACATTAAATTATAATCTGTTTTAACCAAAAATGTAAAAAAAACGCAACTTAAAATCAATTATTAGATTATATAACCATTTAAAGGGAAAAACAAAGCTTTTGAAGGCATAAGTGACTATAAAAGAAGTTTTCTTCTCAATGAATGGCTTTCGCTTCAAGATTCTCGAGGTAAACATTCAATTATAATCTTTTTTAACCAAAAATGTAAAAAAATTCAATTCAAAATCAATTATGAGATTATATAACCATTTAAAGGGTGAAACAAAGCTTTTGAAGGCATAAGTGACTATAAAAGAAGTTTTCTTCTCAATGAATGGCTTTCGCTTCAAGATACTCGAGGTAAACATTCAATTATAATCTGTTTTAACTAAAAATGTAAAAAAATTCAACTTAAAATCAATTATGAGATTATATAACCATTTAAAGGGAGAAACAAAGCTTTTGAAGGGATAAGTGACTATAAAAGAAGTTTTCTTCCCAATGAATGATTTTGCATCACGTTTCTCGAGGTAAACATTCAATTATAATCTGTTTTAACCAAAAATGTAAAAAAATTCAACTGAAAATCAATTATGAGATTATATAACCATTTAAAGGGAGAAACAAAGCTTTTGAAGGCATAAGTGACTATCAAAGAAGTTTTCTTCTCAATGAATGGTTTTTGCATCACGTTTCTCGAGGTAAACATTCAATTATAATCTGTTTTAACCAAAAATGTAAAACAATTCAACTTAAAATCAATTATGAGATTATATAACCATTTAAAGGGAGAAACAAAGCTTTTGAAGGTATAAGTGACTATAAAAGAAGTTTTCTTCTCAGTGAATGGTTTTTGCATCACGTTTCTTGAGGTAAACATTCAATTATAATCTGTTTTAACCAAAAATGTGAAAAAATTCAACTTAAAATCAATTATGAGATTATATAACCATTTAAAGGAAGAAACAAAGCTTTTGAAGGCATAAGTGACTATAAAAGAAGTTTTCTTCTCAATGAATGATTTTTGCATCACGTTTCTCAAGGTAAACATTCAATTATAATCTGTTTTAACCAAAAATGTAAAAAAATTCAACTTAAAATCAATTATGAGATTATATAACCATTTAAAGGGAGAAACAAAGCTTTTGAAGGCATAAGTGACTATAAAAGAAGTTTTCTTCTCAATGAATGGTTTTTGCATCACGTTTCTCGAGGTAAACATTCAATTATAATCTGTTTTAACCAAAAATGTAAAAAAATTCAACTTAAAATCAATTATGAGATTATATAACCATTTAAAGGGAGAAACAAAGCTTTTGAAGGCATAAGTGACTATAAAAGAAGTTTTCTTCTCAATGAATGGTTTTTGCATCACGTTTCTCGAGGTAAACATTCAATTATAATCTGTTTTAACCAAAAATGTAAAAAAATTCAACTTAAAATCAATTATGAGATTATATAACCATTTAAAGGGAGAAACAAAGCTTTTGAAGGCATAAGTGACTATAAAAGAAGTTTTCTTCTCAATGAATGGTTTTTGCATCACGTTTCTCGAGGTAAACATTCAATTATAATCTGTTTTAACTAAAAATGTAAGAAAACTCAACTTAAAATCAATTATGGGATTATATAACCATTTAAAGGGAGAAACAAAGCTTTTGAAGGCATAAGTGACTTTAAAAGAAGTTTTCTTCTCAATGAATGGCTTTCGCTTCAAGATACTCGAGGTAAACATTCAATTATAATCTGTTTTAACCAAAAATGTAAAAAAATTCAACTTAAAATCAATTATGAGATTATATAACCATTTTAAGGGTGAAACAAAGCTTTTGAAGGCATAAATGACTATAAAAGAAGTTTTCTTCTCAATAATTGATTTTTGCATCACGTTTCTCGAGGTAAACATTCAATTATAATCTGTTTTAACCAAAAATGTAAAAAAATTCAACTTAAAATCAATTATGAGATTATATAACCATTTAAAGGGAGAAACAAAGCTTTTGAAGGCATAAGTGACTATAAAAGAAGTTTTCTTCTCAATGAATGGTTTTTGCATCACGTTTCTCGAGGTAAACATTCAATTATAATCTGTTTTAACTAAAAATGTAAGAAAACTCAACTTAAAATCAATTATGGGATTATATAACCATTTAAAGGGTGAAACAAAGCTTTTGAAGGCATAAGTGACTATAAAAGAAGTTTTCTTCTCAATGAATGGCTTTCACTTCATGATTCTCGAGGTAAACATTCAATTATAATCTGTTTTAACCAAAAATGTAAAAAAATTCAACTTAAAATCAATTATGAGATTATATAACCATTTAAAGGGAGAAACAAAGCTTTTGAAGGCATAAGTGACTATAAAAGAAGTTTTCTTCTCAATGAATGGTTTTTGAATCACGTTTCTCGAGGTAAACATTCAATTATAATCTGTTTTAACCAAAAATGTAAAAAAATTCAACTTAAAATCAATTATGATATTATATAACCATTTAAAGGGAAAAACAAAGCTTTTGAAGGCATAAGTGACTATAAAAGAAGTTTTCTTCTCAATGAATGGTTTTTGCATCACGTTTCTCAAGGTAAACATTCAATTATAATCTGTTTTAACCAAAAATGTAAAAAAAACTAAACTTAAAATCAATTATGAGGTTCTATAACCATTTAAAGGGAGAAACAAAGCTTTTGAAGGTATAAGTGACTATAAAAGAAGTTTTCTTCTCAATGAATGGTTTTTGCATCACGTTTCTCGAGGTAAACATTCAATTATAATCTGTTTTAACCAAAAATGTAAACAAATTCAACTTAAAATCAATTATGAGATTATATAACCATTTAAAGGGAGAAACAAAGCTTTTGAAGGCATAAGTGACTATAAAAGAAGTTTTCTTCTCAATGAATGGTTTTTGCATCACGTTTCTCGAGGTAAACATTCAATTATAATCTGTTTTAACCAAAAATGTAAAAAAAAGTAAACTTAAAATCAATTATGAGGTTATATAACCATTTAAAGGGAGAAACAAAGCTTTTGAAGGCATAAGTGACTATAAAAGAAGTTTTCTTCTCAATGAATGGTTTTTGCATCACGTTTCTCGAGGTAAACATTCAATTATAATCTGTTTTAACCAAAAATGTAAAAAAATTCAACTTAAAATCAATTATGAGATTATATAACCATTTAAAGGGAGAAACAAAGCTTTTGAAGGCATAAGTGACTATAAAAGAAGTTTTCTTCTCAATGAATGGTTTTTGCATCAGGTTTCTCGAGGTAAACATTCAATTATAATCTGTTTTAACTAAAAATGTAAGAAAACTCAACTTAAAATCAATTATGGGATTATATAACCATTTAAAGGGAGAAACAAAGCTTTTGAAGGCATAAGTGACTATAAAAGAAGTTTTCTTCTCAATGAATGGCTTTCGCTTCAAGATACTCGAGGTAAACATTCAATTATAATCTGTTTTAACCAAAAATGTAAAAAAATTCAACTTAAAATCAATTATGAGATTATATAACCATTTAAAGGGTGAAACAAAGCTTTTGAAGGCATAAATGACTATAAAAGAAGTTTTCTTCTCAATAATTGATTTTTGCATCACGTTTCTCGAGGTAAACATTCAATTATAATCTGTTTTAACAAAAAATGTAAAAAAATTCAACTTAAAATCAATTATGAGATTATATAACCATTTAAAGGGAGAAACAAAGCTTTTGAAGGCATAAGTGACTATAAAAGAAGTTTTCTTCTCAATGAATGGTTTTTGCATCACGTTTCTCGAGGTAAACATTCAATTATAATCTGTTTTAACCAAAAATGTAAAAAAATTCAACTTAAAATCAATTATGAGATTATATAACCATTTAAAGGGAGAAACAAAGCTTTTGAAGGCATAAGTGACTATAAAAGAAGTTTTCTTCTCAATGAATGGTTTTTGCATCACGTTTCTCGAGGTAAACATTCAATTATAATCTGTTTTAACCAAAAATGTAAAAAAATTCAACTCAAAATCAATTATGAGATTATATTACCATTTAAAGGGAGAAACAAAGCTTTTGAAGGCATAAGTGACTATAAAAGAAGTTTTCTTCTCAATGAATGGTTTTTGCATCACGTTTCTCTAGGTAAACATTCAATTATAATCTGTTTTAACCAAAAATGTAAAAAAATTCAACTTAAAATCAATTATGAGATTATATAACCATTGAAAGGGAGAAACAAAGCTTTTGAAGGCATAAGTGACTATAAAAGAAGTTTTCTTCTCAATGAATGATTTTTGCATCACGTTTCTCAAGGTAAACATTCAATTATAATCTGTTTTAACCAAAAATGTAAAAAAAACGCAACTTAAAATCAATTATGAGATTATATAACCATTTAAAGGGAAAAACAAAGCTTTTGAAGGCATAAGTGACTATAAAAGAAGTTTTCTTCTCAATGAATGGCTTTCGCTTCAAGATTCTCGAGGTAAACATTCAATTATAATCTTTTTTAACCAAAAATGTAAAAAAATTCAATTCAAAATCAATTATGAGATTATATAACCATTTAAAGGGTGAAACAAAGCTTTTGAAGGCATAAGTGACTATAAAAGAAGTTTTCTTCTCAATGAATGGCTTTCGCTTCAAGATACTCGAGGTAAACATTCAATTATAATCTGTTTTAACCAAAAATGTAAAAAAATTCAACTTAAAATCAATTATGAGATTATATAACCATTTAAAGGGAGAAACAAAGCTTTTGAAGGCATAAGTGACTATAAAAGAAGTTTTCTTCTCAATGAATGGTTTTTGCATCACGTTTCTCGAGGTAAACATTCAATTATAATCTGTTTTAACTAAAAATGTAAGAAAACTCAACTTAAAATCAATTATGGGATTATATAACCATTTAAAGGGTGAAACAAAGCTTTTGAAGGCATAAGTGACTATAAAAGAAGTTTTCTTCTCAATGAATGGTTTTTGCATCACGTTTCTCAAGGTAAACATTCAATTATAATCTGTTTTAACCAAAAATGTAAAAAAAACTAAACTTAAAATCAATTATGAGGTTCTATAACCATTTAAAGGGAGAAACAAAGCTTTTGAAGGTATAAGTGACTATAAAAGAAGTTTTCTTCTCAATGAATGGTTTTTGCATCACGTTTCTCGAGGTAAACATTCAATTATACTCTGTTTTAACCCAAAATGTAAACAAATTCAACTTAAAATCAATTATGAGATTATATAACCATTTAAAGGGAGAAACAAAGCTTTTGAAGGCATAAGTGACTATAAAAGAAGTTTTCTTCTCAATGAATGGTTTTTGCATCACGTTTCTCGAGGTAAACATTCAATTATAATCTGTTTTAACCAAAAATGTAAAAAAAAGTAAACTTAAAATCAATTATGAGGTTATATAACCATTTAAAGGGAGAAACAAAGCTTTTGAAGGCATAAGTGACTATAAAAGAAGTTTTCTTCTCAATGAATGGTTTTTGCATCACGTTTCTCGAGGTAAACATTCAATTATAATCTGTTTTAACCAAAAATGTAAAAAAATTCAACTTAAAATCAATTATGAGATTATATAACCATTTAAAGGGAGAAACAAAGCTTTTGAAGGCATAAGTGACTATAAAAGAAGTTTTCTTCTCAATGAATGGTTTTTGCATCACGTTTCTCGAGGTAAACATTCAATTATAATCTGTTTTAACTAAAAATGTAAGAAAACTCAACTTAAAATCAATTATGGGATTATATAACCATTTAAAGGGAGAAACAAAGCTTTTGAAGGTATAAGTGACTTTAAAAGAAGTTTTCTTCTCAATGAATGGCTTTCGCTTCAAGATACTCGAGGTAAACATTCAATTATAATCTGTTTTAACCAAAAATGTAAAAAAATTCAACTTAAAATCAATTATGAGATTATATAACCATTTAAAGGGTGAAACAAAGCTTTTGAAGGCATAAATGACTATAAAAGAAGTTTTCTTCTCAATAATTGATTTTTGCATCACGTTTCTCGAGGTAAACATTCAATTATAATCTGTTTTAACAAAAAATGTAAAAAAATTCAACTTAAAATCAATTATGAGATTATATAACCATTTAAAGGGAGAAACAAAGCTTTTGAAGGCATAAATGACTATAAAAGAAGTTTTCTTCTCAATGAATGGTTTTTGCATCACGTTTCTCGAGGTAAACATTCAATTATAATCTGTTTTAGCCAAAAATGTAAAAAAATTCAACTTAAAATCAATTATGAGATTATATAACCATTTAAAGGGAGAAACAAAGCTTTTGAAGGCATAAGTGACTATAAAAGAAGTTTTCTTCTCAATGAATGGTTTTTGCATCACGTTTCTCGAGGTAAACATTCAATTATAATCTGTTTTAACTAAAAATGTAAGAAAACTCAACTTAAAATCAATTATGGGATTATATAACCATTTAAAGGGAGAAACAAAGCTTTTGAAGGCATAAGTGACTTTAAAAGAAGTTTTCTTCTCAATGAATGGCTTTCGCTTCAAGATACTCGAGGTAAACATTCAATTATAATCTGTTTTAACCAAAAATGTAAAAAAATTCAACTTAAAATCAATTATGAGATTATATAACCATTTAAAGGGTGAAACAAAGCTTTTGAAGGCATAAATGACTATAAAAGAAGTTTTCTTCTCAATAATTGATTTTTGCATCACGTTTCTCGAGGTAAACATTCAATTATAATCTGTTTTAACCAAAAATGTAAAAAAATTCAACTTAAAATCAATTATGAGATTATATAACCATTTAAAGGGAGAAACAAAGCTTTTGAAGGCATAAGTGACTATAAAAGAAGTTTTCTTCTCAATGAATGGTTTTTGCATCATGTTTCTCGAGGTAAACATTCAATTATAATCTGTTTTAACTAAAAATGTAAGAAAACTCAACTTAAAATCAATTATGGGATTATATAACCATTTAAAGGGTGAAACAAAGCTTTTGAAGGCATAAGTGACTATAAAAGAAGTTTTCTTCTCAATGAATGGTTTTTGCATCACGTTTCTCGAGGTAAACATTCAATTATAATCTGTTTTAACCAAAAATGTAAAAAAATTCAACTTAAAATCAATTATGAGATTATATAACCATTTAAAGGGAGAAACAAAGCTTTTGAAGGCATAAGTGACTATAAAAGAAGTTTTCTTCTCAATGAATGGTTTTTGCATCACGTTTCTCGAGGTAAACATTCAATTATAATCTGTTTTAACCAAAAATGTAAAAAAATTCAACTTAAAATCAATTATGAGATTATATAACCATTTAAAGGGAGAAACAAAGCTTTTGAAGGCATAAGTGACTATAAAAGAAGTTTTCTTCTCAATGAATGGTTTTTGCATCACGTTTCTTGAGGTAAACATTCAATTATAATCTGTTTTAACCAAAAATGTGAAAAAATTCAACTTAAAATCAATTATGAGATTATATAACCATTTAAAGGAAGAAACAAAGCTTTTGAAGGCATAAGTGACTATAAAAGAAGTTTTCTTCTCAATGAATGATTTTTGCATCACGTTTCTCAAGGTAAACATTCAATTATAATCTGTTTTAACCAAAAATGTAAAAAAATTCAACTTAAAATCAATTATGAGATTATATAACCATTTAAAGGGAGAAACAAAGCTTTTGAAGGCATAAGTGACTATAAAAGAAGTTTTCTTCTCAATGAATGGTTTTTGCATCACGTTTCTCGAGGTAAACATTCAATTATAATCTGTTTTAACCAAAAATGTAAAAAAATTCAACTTAAAATCAATTATGAGATTATATAACCATTTAAAGGGAGAAACAAAGCTTTTGAAGGCATAAGTGACTATAAAAGAAGTTTTCTTCTCAATGAATGGTTTTTGCATCACGTTTCTCGAGGTAAACATTCAATTATAATCTGTTTTAACCAAAAATGTAAAAAAATTCAACTTAAAATCAATTATGAGATTATATAACCATTTAAAGGGAGAAACAAAGCTTTTGAAGGCATAAGTGACTATAAAAGAAGTTTTCTTCTCAATGAATGGTTTTTGCATCACGTTTCTCGAGGTAAACATTCAATTATAATCTGTTTTAACTAAAAATGTAAGAAAACTCAACTTAAAATCAATTATGGGATTATATAACCATTTAAAGGGAGAAACAAAGCTTTTGAAGGCATAAGTGACTTTAAAAGAAGTTTTCTTCTCAATGAATGGCTTTCGCTTCAAGATACTCGAGGTAAACATTCAATTATAATCTGTTTTAACCAAAAATGTAAAAAAATTCAACTTAAAATCAATTATGAGATTATATAACCATTTAAAGGGTGAAACAAAGCTTTTGAAGGCATAAATGACTATAAAAGAAGTTTTCTTCTCAATAATTGATTTTTGCATCACGTTTCTCGAGGTAAACATTCAATTATAATCTGTTTTAACCAAAAATGTAAAAAAATTCAACTTAAAATCAATTATGAGATTATATAACCATTTAAAGGGAGAAACAAAGCTTTTGAAGGCATAAGTGACTATAAAAGAAGTTTTCTTCTCAATGAATGGTTTTTGCATCACGTTTCTCGAGGTAAACATTCAATTATAATCTGTTTTAACTAAAAATGTAAGAAAACTCAACTTAAAATCAATTATGGGATTATATAACCATTTAAAGGGTGAAACAAAGCTTTTGAAGGCATAAGTGACTATAAAAGAAGTTTTCTTCTCAATGAATGGCTTTCACTTCATGATTCTCGAGGTAAACATTCAATTATAATCTGTTTTAACCAAAAATGTAAAAAAATTCAACTTAAAATCAATTATGAGATTATATAACCATTTAAAGGGAGAAACAAAGCTTTTGAAGGCATAAGTGACTATAAAAGAAGTTTTCTTCTCAATGAATGGTTTTTGCATCACGTTTCTCGAGGTAAACATTCAATTATAATCTGTTTTAACCAAAAATGTAAAAAAATTCAACTTAAAATCAATTATGAGATTATATAACCATTTAAAGGGAGAAACAAAGCTTTTGAAGGCATAAGTGACTATAAAAGAAGTTTTCTTCTCAATGAATGGTTTTTGCATCACGTTTCTTGAGGTAAACATTCAATTATAATCTGTTTTAACCAAAAATGTGAAAAAATTCAACTTAAAATCAATTATGAGATTATATAACCATTTAAAGGAAGAAACAAAGCTTTTGAAGGCATAAGTGACTATAAAAGAAGTTTTCTTCTCAATGAATGATTTTTGCATCACGTTTCTCAAGGTAAACATTCAATTATAATCTGTTTTAACCAAAAATGTAAAAAAATTCAACTTAAAATCAATTATGAGATTATATAACCATTTAAAGGGAGAAACTAAGCTTTTGAAGGCATAAGTGACTATAAAAGAAATTTTCTTCTCAATGAATGGTTTTTGCATCACGTTTCTCGAGGTAAACATTCAATTATAATCTGTTTTAACCAAAAATGTAAAAAAATTCAACTTAAAATCAATTATGAGATTATATAACCATTTAAAGGGAGAAACAAAGCTTTTGAAGGCATAAGTGACTATAAAAGAAGTTTTCTTCTCAATGAATGGTTTTTGCATCACGTTTCTCGAGGTAAACATTCAATTATAATCTGTTTTAACCAAAAATGTAAAAAAATTCAACTTAAAATCAATTATGAGATTATATAACCATTTAAAGGGAGAAACAAAGCTTTTGAAGGCATAAGTGACTATAAAAGAAGTTTTCTTCTCAATGAATGGTTTTTGCATCACGTTTCTCGAGGTAAACATTCAATTATAATCTGTTTTAACCAAAAATGTAAAAAAATTCAACTTAAAATCAATTATGAGATTATATAACCATTTAAAGGGAGAAACAAAGCTTTTGAAGGCATAAGTGACTATAAAAGAAGTTTTCTTCTCAATGAATGGTTTTTGCATCACGTTTCTTGAGGTAAACATTCAATTATAATCTGTTTTAACCAAAAATGTGAAAAAATTCAACTTAAAATCAATTATGAGATTATATAACCATTTAAAGGAAGAAACAAAGCTTTTGAAGGCATAAGTGACTATAAAAGAAGTTTTCTTCTCAATGAATGATTTTTGCATCACGTTTCTCAAGGTAAACATTCAATTATAATCTGTTTTAACCAAAAATGTAAAAAAATTCAACTTAAAATCAATTATGAGATTATATAACCATTTAAAGGGAGAAACAAAGCTTTTGAAGGCATAAGTGACTATAAAAGAAGTTTTCTTCTCAATGAATGGTTTTTGCATCACGTTTCTCGAGGTAAACATTCAATTATAATCTGTTTTAACCAAAAATGTAAAAAAATTCAACTTAAAATCAATTATGAGATTATATAACCATTTAAAGGGAGAAACAAAGCTTTTGAAGGCATAAGTGACTATAAAAGAAGTTTTCTTCTCAATGAATGGTTTTTGCATCACGTTTCTCGAGGTAAACATTCAATTATAATCTGTTTTAACCAAAAATGTAAAAAAATTCAACTTAAAATCAATTATGAGATTATATAACCATTTAAAGGGAGAAACAAAGCTTTTGAAGGCATAAGTGACTATAAAAGAAGTTTTCTTCTCAATGAATGGTTTTTGCATCACGTTTCTCGAGGTAAACATTCAATTATAATCTGTTTTAACTAAAAATGTAAGAAAACTCAACTTAAAATCAATTATGGGATTATATAACCATTTAAAGGGAGAAACAAAGCTTTTGAAGGCATAAGTGACTTTAAAAGAAGTTTTCTTCTCAATGAATGGCTTTCGCTTCAAGATACTCGAGGTAAACATTCAATTATAATCTGTTTTAACCAAAAATGTAAAAAAATTCAACTTAAAATCAATTATGAGATTATATAACCATTTAAAGGGTGAAACAAAGCTTTTGAAGGCATAAATGACTATAAAAGAAGTTTTCTTCTCAATAATTGATTTTTGCATCACGTTTCTCGAGGTAAACATTCAATTATAATCTGTTTTAACCAAAAATGTAAAAAAATTCAACTTAAAATCAATTATGAGATTATATAACCATTTAAAGGGAGAAACAAAGCTTTTGAAGGCATAAGTGACTATAAAAGAAGTTTTCTTCTCAATGAATGGTTTTTGCATCACGTTTCTCGAGGTAAACATTCAATTATAATCTGTTTTAACTAAAAATGTAAGAAAACTCAACTTAAAATCAATTATGGGATTATATAACCATTTAAAGGGTGAAACAAAGCTTTTGAAGGCATAAGTGACTATAAAAGAAGTTTTCTTCTCAATGAATGGCTTTCACTTCATGATTCTCGAGGTAAACATTCAATTATAATCTGTTTTAACCAAAAATGTAAAAAAATTCAACTTAAAATCAATTATGAGATTATATAACCATTTAAAGGGAGAAACAAAGCTTTTGAAGGCATAAGTGACTATAAAAGAAGTTTTCTTCTCAATGAATGGTTTTTGAATCACGTTTCTCGAGGTAAACATTCAATTATTATCTGTTTTAACCAAAAATGTAAAAAAATTCAACTTAAAATCAATTATGATATTATATAACCATTTAAAGGGAAAAACAAAGCTTTTGAAGGCATAAGTGACTATAAAAGAAGTTTTCTTCTCAATGAATGGTTTTTGCATCACGTTTCTCAAGGTAAACATTCAATTATAATCTGTTTTAACCAAAAATGTAAAAAAAACTAAACTTAAAATCAATTATGAGGTTCTATAACCATTTAAAGGGAGAAACAAAGCTTTTGAAGGTATAAGTGACTATAAAAGAAGTTTTCTTCTCAATGAATGGTTTTTGCATCACGTTTCTCGAGGTAAACATTCAATTATACTCTGTTTTAACCCAAAATGTAAACAAATTCAACTTAAAATCAATTATGAGATTATATAACCATTTAAAGGGAGAAACAAAGCTTTTGAAGGCATAAGTGACTATAAAAGAAGTTTTCTTCTCAATGAATGGTTTTTGCATCACGTTTCTCGAGGTAAACATTCAATTATAATCTGTTTTAACTAAAAATGTAAGAAAACTCAACTTAAAATCAATTATGGGATTATATAACCATTTAAAGGGAGAAACAAAGCTTTTGAAGGCATAAGTGACTATAAAAGAAGTTTTCTTCTCAATGAATGGTTTTTGCATCACGTTTCTCAAGGTAAACATTCAATTATAATCTGTTTTAACCAAAAATGTAAAAAAAACTAAACTTAAAATCAATTATGAGGTTCTATAACCATTTAAAGGGAGAAACAAAGCTTTTGAAGGTATAAGTGACTATAAAAGAAGTTTTCTTCTCAATGAATGGTTTTTGCATCACGTTTCTCGAGGTAAACATTCAATTATACTCTGTTTTAACCCAAAATGTAAACAAATTCAACTTAAAATCAATTATGAGATTATATAACCATTTAAAGGGAGAAACAAAGCTTTTGAAGGCATAAGTGACTATAAAAGAAGTTTTCTTCTCAATGAATGGTTTTTGCATCACGTTTCTCGAGGTAAACATTCAATTATAATCTGTTTTAACCAAAAATGTAAAAAAAAGTAAACTTAAAATCAATTATGAGGTTATATAACCATTTAAAGGGAGAAACAAAGCTTTTGAAGGCATAAGTGACTATAAAAGAAGTTTTCTTCTCAATGAATGGTTTTTGCATCACGTTTCTCGAGGTAAACATTCAATTATAATCTGTTTTAACCAAAAATGTAAAAAAATTCAACTTAAAATCAATTATGAGATTATATAACCATTTAAAGGGAGAAACAAAGCTTTTGAAGGCATAAGTGACTATAAAAGAAGTTTTCTTCTCAATGAATGGTTTTTGCATCACGTTTCTCGAGGTAAACATTCAATTATAATCTGTTTTAACTAAAAATGTAAGAAAACTCAACTTAAAATCAATTATGGGATTATATAACCATTTAAAGGGAGAAACAAAGCTTTTGAAGGCATAAGTGACTTTAAAAGAAGTTTTCTTCTCAATGAATGGCTTTCGCTTCAAGATACTCGAGGTAAACATTCAATTATAATCTGTTTTAACCAAAAATGTAAAAAAATTCAACTTAAAATCAATTATGAGATTATATAACCATTTAAAGGGTGAAACAAAGCTTTTGAAGGCATAAATGACTATAAAAGAAGTTTTCTTCTCAATAATTGATTTTTGCATCACGTTTCTCGAGGTAAACATTCAATTATAATCTGTTTTAACAAAAAATGTAAAAAAATTCAACTTAAAATCAATTATGAGATTATATAACCATTTAAAGGGAGAAACAAAGCTTTTGAAGGCATAAGTGACTATAAAAGAAGTTTTCTTCTCAATGAATGGTTTTTGCATCACGTTTCTCGAGGTAAACATTCAATTATAATCTGTTTTAGCCAAAAATGTAAAAAAATTCAACTTAAAATCAATTATGAGATTATATAACCATTTAAAGGGAGAAACAAAGCTTTTGAAGGCATAAGTGACTATAAAAGAAGTTTTCTTCTCAATGAATGGTTTTTGCATCACGTTTCTCGAGGTAAACATTCAATTATAATCTGTTTTAACTAAAAATGTAAGAAAACTCAACTTAAAATCAATTATGGGATTATATAACCATTTAAAGGGAGAAACAAAGCTTTTGAAGGCATAAGTGACTTTAAAAGAAGTTTTCTTCTCAATGAATGGCTTTCGCTTCAAGATACTCAAGGTAAACATTCAATTATAATCTGTTTTAACCAAAAATGTAAAAAAATTCAACTTAAAATCAATTATGAGATTATATAACCATTTAAAGGGTGAAACAAAGCTTTTGAAGGCATAAATGACTATAAAAGAAGTTTTCTTCTCAATAATTGATTTTTGCATCACGTTTCTCGAGGTAAACATTCAATTATAATCTGTTTTAACCAAAAATGTAAAAAAATTCAACTTAAAATCAATTATGAGATTATATAACCATTTAAAGGGAGAAACAAAGCTTTTGAAGGCATAAGTGACTATAAAAGAAGTTTTCTTCTCAATGAATGGTTTTTGCATCATGTTTCTCGAGGTAAACATTCAATTATAATCTGTTTTAACTAAAAATGTAAGAAAACTCAACTTAAAATCAATTATGGGATTATATAACCATTTAAAGGGTGAAACAAAGCTTTTGAAGGCATAAGTGACTATAAAAGAAGTTTTCTTCTCAGTGAATGGCTTTCACTTCATGATTCTCGAGGTAAACATTCAATTATAATCTGTTTTAACCAAAAATGTAAAAAAATTCAACTTAAAATCAATTATGAGATTATATAACCATTTAAAGTGAGAAACAAAGCTTTTGAAGGCATAAGTGACTATAAAAGAAGTTTTCTTCTCAATGAATGGTTTTTGAATCACGTTTCTCGAGGTAAACATTCAATTATAATCTGTTTTAACCAAAAATGTAAAAAAATTCAACTTAAAATCAATTATGATATTATATAACCATTTAAAGGGAAAAACAAAGCTTTTGAAGGCATAAGTGACTATAAAAGAAGTTTTCTTCTCAATGAATGGTTTTTGCATCACGTTTCTCAAGGTAAACATTCAATTATAATCTGTTTTAACCAAAAATGTAAAAAAAACTAAACTTAAAATCAATTATGAGGTTCTATAACCATTTAAAGGGAGAAACAAAGCTTTTGAAGGTATAAGTGACTATAAAAGAAGTTTTCTTCTCAATGAATGGTTTTTGCATCACGTTTCTCGAGGTAAACATTCAATTATAATCTGTTTTAACCAAAAATGTAAACAAATTCAACTTAAAATCAATTATGAGATTATATAACCATTTAAAGGGAGAAACAAAGCTTTTGAAGGCATAAGTGACTATAAAAGAAGTTTTCTTCTCAATGAATGGTTTTTGCATCACGTTTCTCGAGGTAAACATTCAATTATAATCTGTTTTAACCAAAAATGTAAACAAATTCAACTTAAAATCAATTATGAGATTATATAACCATTTAAAGGGAGAAACAAAGCTTTTGAAGGCATAAGTGACTATAAAAGAAGTTTTCTTCTCATTGAATGGTTTTTGCATCACGTTTCTCGAGGTAAACATTCAATTATAATCTGTTTTAACCAAAAATGTAAAAAAAAGTAAACTTAAAATCAATTATGAGGTTATATAACCATTTAAAGGGAGAAACAAAGCTTTTGAAGGCATAAGTGACTATAAAAGAAGTTTTCTTCTCAATGAATGGTTTTTGCATCACGTTTCTCGAGGTAAACATTCAATTATAATCTGTTTTAACCAAAAATGTAAAAAAATTCAACTTAAAATCAATTATGAGATTATATAACCATTTAAAGGGAGAAACAAAGCTTTTGAAGGCATAAGTGACTATAAAAGAAGTTTTCTTCTCAATGAATGGTTTTTGCATCACGTTTCTCGAGGTAAACATTCAATTATAATCTGTTTTAACTAAAAATGTAAGAAAACTCAACTTAAAATCAATTATGGGATTATATAACCATTTAAAGGGAGAAACAAAGCTTTTGAAGGCATAAGTGACTTTAAAAGAAGTTTTCTTCTCAATGAATGGCTTTCGCTTCAAGATACTCGAGGTAAACATTCAATTATAATCTGTTTTAACCAAAAATGTAAAAAAATTCAACTTAAAATCAATTATGAGATTATATAACCATTTAAAGGGTGAAACAAAGCTTTTGAAGGCATAAATGACTATAAAAGAAGTTTTCTTCTCAATAATTGATTTTTGCATCACGTTTCTCGAGGTAAACATTCAATTATAATCTGTTTTAACAAAAAATGTAAAAAAATTCAACTTAAAATCAATTATGAGATTATATAACCATTTAAAGGGAGAAACAAAGCTTTTGAAGGCATAAGTGACTATAAAAGAAGTTTTCTTCTCAATGAATGGTTTTTGCATCACGTTTCTCGAGGTAAACATTCAATTATAATCTGTTTTAGCCAAAAATGTAAAAAAATTCAACTTAAAATCAATTATGAGATTATATAACCATTTAAAGGGAGAAACAAAGCTTTTGAAGGCATAAGTGACTATAAAAGAAGTTTTCTTCTCAATGAATGGTTTTTGCATCACGTTTCTCGAGGTAAACATTCAATTATAATCTGTTTTAACTAAAAATGTAAGAAAACTCAACTTAAAATCAATTATGGGATTATATAACCATTTAAAGGGAGAAACAAAGCTTTTGAAGGCATAAGTGACTTTAAAAGAAGTTTTCTTCTCAATGAATGGCTTTCGCTTCAAGATACTCGAGGTAAACATTCAATTATAATCTGTTTTAACCAAAAATGTAAAAAAATTCAACTTAAAATCAATTATGAGATTATATAACCATTTAAAGGGTGAAACAAAGCTTTTGAAGGCATAAATGACTATAAAAGAAGTTTTCTTCTCAATAATTGATTTTTGCATCACGTTTCTCGAGGTAAACATTCAATTATAATCTGTTTTAACCAAAAATGTAAAAAAATTCAACTTAAAATCAATTATGAGATTATATAACCATTTAAAGGGAGAAACAAAGCTTTTGAAGGCATAAGTGACTATAAAAGAAGTTTTCTTCTCAATGAATGGTTTTTGCATCATGTTTCTCGAGGTAAACATTCAATTATAATCTGTTTTAACTAAAAATGTAAGAAAACTCAACTTAAAATCAATTATGGGATTATATAACCATTTAAAGGGTGAAACAAAGCTTTTGAAGGCATAAGTGACTATAAAAGAAGTTTTCTTCTCAGTGAATGGCTTTCACTTCATGATTCTCGAGGTAAACATTCAATTATAATCTGTTTTAACCAAAAATGTAAAAAAATTCAACTTAAAATCAATTATGAGATTATATAACCATTTAAAGTGAGAAACAAAGCTTTTGAAGGCATAAGTGACTATAAAAGAAGTTTTCTTCTCAATGAATGGTTTTTGAATCACGTTTCTCGAGGTAAACATTCAATTATAATCTGTTTTAACCAAAAATGTAAAAAAATTCAACTTAAAATCAATTATGATATTATATAACCATTTAAAGGGAAAAACAAAGCTTTTGAAGGCATAAGTGACTATAAAAGAAGTTTTCTTCTCAATGAATGGTTTTTGCATCACGTTTCTCAAGGTAAACATTCAATTATAATCTGTTTTAACCAAAAATGTAAAAAAAACTAAACTTAAAATCAATTATGAGGTTCTATAACCATTTAAAGGGAGAAACAAAGCTTTTGAAGGTATAAGTGACTATAAAAGAAGTTTTCTTCTCAATGAATGGTTTTTGCATCACGTTTCTCGAGGTAAACATTCAATTATAATCTGTTTTAACCAAAAATGTAAACAAATTCAACTTAAAATCAATTATGAGATTATATAACCATTTAAAGGGAGAAACAAAGCTTTTGAAGGCATAAGTGACTATAAAAGAAGTTTTCTTCTCAATGAATGGTTTTTGCATCACGTTTCTCGAGGTAAACATTCAATTATAATCTGTTTTAACCAAAAATGTAAAAAAAAGTAAACTTAAAATCAATTATGAGGTTATATAACCATTTAAAGGGAGAAACAAAGCTTTTGAAGGCATAAGTGACTATAAAAGAAGTTTTCTTCTCAATGAATGGTTTTTGCATCACGTTTCTCGAGGTAAACATTCAATTATAATCTGTTTTAACCAAAAATGTAAAAAAATTCAACTTAAAATCAATTATGAGATTATATAACCATTTAAAGGGAGAAACAAAGCTTTTGAAGGCATAAGTGACTATAAAAGAAGTTTTCTTCTCAATGAATGGTTTTTGCATCACGTTTCTCGAGGTAAACATTCAATTATAATCTGTTTTAACTAAAAATGTAAGAAAACTCAACTTAAAATCAATTATGGGATTATATAACCATTTAAAGGGAGAAACAAAGCTTTTGAAGGCATAAGTGACTATAAAAGAAGTTTTCTTCTAAATGAATGGCTTTCGCTTCAAGATACTCGAGGTAAACATTCAATTATAATCTGTTTTAACCAAAAATGTAAAAAAATTCAACTTAAAATCAATTATGAGATTATATAACCATTTAAAGGGTGAAACAAAGCTTTTGAAGGCATAAATGACTATAAAAGAAGTTTTCTTCTCAATAATTGATTTTTGCATCACGTTTCTCGAGGTAAACATTCAATTATAATCTGTTTTAACAAAAAATGTAAAAAAATTCAACTTAAAATCAATTATGAGATTATATAACCATTTAAAGGGAGAAACAAAGCTTTTGAAGGCATAAGTGACTATAAAAGAAGTTTTCTTCTCAATGAATGGTTTTTGCATCACGTTTCTCGAGGTAAACACTCAATTATAATCTGTTTTAACCAAAAATGTAAAAAAATTCAACTTAAAATCAATTATGAGATTATATAACCATTTAAAGGGAGAAACAAAGCTTTTGAAGGCATAAGTGACTATAAAAGAAGTTTTCTTCTCAATGAATGGTTATTGCATCACGTTTCTCGAGGTAAACATTCAATTATAATCTGTTTTAACCATAAATATAAAAAAATTCAACTTAAAATCTATTATGAGACTATATAACCATTTAAAGGGAGAAACAAAGCTTTTGAAGGCATAAGTGACTATAAAAGAAGTTTTCTTCTCAATGAATGGTTTTTGCATCACGTTTCTTGAGGTAAACATTCAATTATAATCTGTTTTAACCAAAAATGTAAAAAAAACGCAACTTAAAATCAATTATGAGATTATATAACCATTTAAGGGGAGAAACAAAGCTTTTGAAGGCATAAGTGACTATAAAAGAAGTTTTCTTCTCAATGAATGGCTTTCACTTCAAGATTCTCGAGGTAAACATTCAATTATAATCTGTTTTAACCAAAAATGTAAAAAAATTCAACTTAAAATCAATTATGAGATTATATAACCATTTAAAAGGAGAAACAAAGCTTTTGAAGGCATAAGTGACTATAAAAGAAGTTTTCTTCTCAATGAATGGTTTTTGCATCATGTTTCTCGAGGTAAACATTCAATTATAATCTGTTTTAACCAAAAATGTAAAAACATTCAACTTAAAATCAATTATGAGATTATATAACCATTTAAAGGGAAAAACAAAGCTTTTGAAGGCATAAGTGACTATAAAAGAAGTTTTCTTCTCAATGAATGGTTTTTGCATCACGTTTCTCAAGGTAAACATTCAATTATAATCTGTTTTAACCAAAAATGTAAAAAAAACTAAACTTAAAATCAATTATGAGGTTCTATAACCATTTAAAGGGAGAAACAAAGCTTTTGAAGGTATAAGTGACTATAAAAGAAGTTTTCTTCTCAATGAATGGTTTTTGCATCACGTTTCTCGAGGTAAACATTCAATTATAATCTGTTTTAACCAAAAATGTAAAAAAATTCAACTTAAAATCAATTATGAGATTATATAACCATTTAAAGGGAGAAACAAAGCTTTTGAAGGCATAAGTGACTATAAAAGAAGTTTTCTTCTCAATGAATGGTTTTTGCGTCACGTTTCTTGAGGTACACATTCAATTATAATCTGTTTTAACCAAAAATGTAAAAAAAAAGCAACTTAAAATCAATTATGAGATTATATAACCATTTAAAGGGAGAAACAAAGCTTTTGAAGGCATAAGTGACTATAAAAGAAGTTTTCTTCTCAATGAATGGTTTTTGCATCACGTTTCTCGAGGGAAACATTCAATTATAATCTGTTTTAACCAAAAATGTAAAAAAAAGTAAACTTAAAATCAATTATGAGGTTATATAACCATTTAAAGGGAGAAACAAAGCTTTTGAAGGCATAAGTGACTATAAAAGAAGTTTTCTTCTCAATGAATGGTTTTTGCATCACGTTTCTCGAGGTAAACATTCAATTATAATCTGTTTTAACCAAAAATGTAAAAAAATTCAACTTAAAATCAATTATGAGATTATATAACCATTTAAAGGGAGAAACAAAGCTTTTGAAGGCATAAGTGACTATAAAAGAAGTTTTCTTCTCAATGAATGGTTTTTGCATCACGTTTCTCGAGGTAAACATTCAATTATAATCTGTTTTAACTAAAAATGTAAGAAAACTCAACTTAAAATCTATTATGGGATTATATAACCATTTAAAGGGAGAAACAAAGCTTTTGAAGGCATAAGTGACTATAAAAGAAGTTTTCTTCTCAATGAATGGCTTTCGCTTCAAGATACTCGAGGTAAACATTCAATTATAATCTGTTTTAACCAAAAATGTAAAAAAATTCAACTTAAAATCAATTATGAGATTATATAACCATTTAAAGGGTGAAACAAAGCTTTTGAAGGCATAAATGACTATAAAAGAAGTTTTCTTCTCAATAATTGATTTTTGCATCACGTTTCTCGAGGTAAACATTCAATTATAATCTGTTTTAACCAAAAATGTAAAAAAATTCAACTTAAAATCAATTATGAGATTATATAACCATTTAAAGGGAGAAACAAAGCTTTTGAAGGCAAAAGTGACTATAAAAGAAGGTTTCTTCTCAATGAATGGTTTTTGCATCACGTTTCTCGAGGTAAACATTCAATTATAATCTGTTTTAACCAAAAATGTAAAAAAATTCAACTTAAAATCTATTATGAGATTATATAACCATTTAAAGGGAGAAACAAAGCTTTTGAAGGCATAAGTGACTATAAAAGAAGTTTTCTTCTCAATGAATGGTTTTTGCATCACGTTTCTCGAGGTAAACATTCAATTATAATCTGTTTTAACCAAAAATGTAAAAAAAACTAAACTTAAAATCAATTATGAGGTTATATAACCATTTAAAGGGAGAAACAAAGCTTTTGAAGGCATAAGTGACTATAAAAGAAGTTTTCTTCTCAATGAATGGTTTTTGCATCACGTTTCTCGAGGTAAACATTCAATTATAATCTGTTTTAACCAAAAATGTAAAAAAATTCAACTTAAAATCAATTATGAGATTATATAACCATTTAAAGGGAGAAACAAAGCTTTTGAAGGCATAAGTGACTATAAAAGAAGTTTTCTTCTCAATGAATGGTTTTTGCATCACGTTTCTCGAGGTAAACATTCAATTATAATCTGTTTGAACCATAAATATAAAAAAAATTCAACTTAAAATCTATTATGAGACTATATAACCATTTAAAGGGAGAAACAAAGCTTTTGAAGGCATAAATGACTATAAAAGAAGTTTTCTTCTCAATGAATGGTTTTTGCATCACATTTCTTGAGGTAAACATTCAATTATAATCTGTTTTAACCAAAAATGTAAAAAAAACGCAACTTAAAATCAATTATGAGATTATATAACCATTTAAGGGGAGAAACAAAGCTTTTGAAGGCATAAGTGACTATAAAAGAAGTTTTCTTCTCAATGAATGGCTTTCACTTCAAGATTCTCGAGGTAAACATTCAATTATAATCTGTTTTAACCAAAAATGTAAAAAAATTCAACTTAAAATCAATTATGAGATTATATAACCATTTAAAGGGAGAAACAAAGCTTTTGAAGGCATAAGTGACAATAAAAGAAGTTTTCTTCTCAATGAATGGTTTTTGCGTCACGTTTCTCAAGGTAAACATTCAATTATAATCTGTTTTAACCAAAAATGTAAAAAAATTTAACTTAAAATCAATTATGAGATTATATAACCATTTAAAGGGAAAAACAAAGCTTTTGAAGGCATAAGTGACTATAAAAGAAGTTTTCTTCTCAATGAATGGTTTTTGCATCACGTTTCTCAAGGTAAAGATTCAATTATAATCTGTTTTAACCAAAAATGTAAAAAAAACTAAACTGAAAATCAATTATGAGGTTCTATAACCATTGAAAGGGAGAAACAAAGCTTTTGAAGGTATAAGTGACTATAAAAGAAGTTTTCTTCTCAATGAATGGTTTTTGCATCACGTTTCTCGAGGTAAACATTCAATTATAATCTGTTTTAACCAAAAATGTAAACAAATTCAACTTAAAATCAATTATGAGATTATATAACCATTTAAAGGGAGAAACAAAGCTTTTGAAGGCATAAGTGACTATAAAAGAAGTTTTCTTCTCAATGAATGGTTTTCGCATCACGTTTCTCGAGGTAAACATTCAATTATAATCTGCTTTAACCAAAAATGTAAAAAAATTCAACTTAAAATCAATTATGAGAATATATAACCATTTAAAGGGAGAAACAAAGCTTTTGAAGGCATAAGTGACTATAAAAGAAGTTTTCTTCTCAATGAATGGTTTTTGCATCACGTTTCTCGAGGTAAACATTCAATTATAATCTGTTTTAACCATAAATATAAAAAAATTCAACTTAAAATCTATTATGAGATTATATAACCATTTAAAGGGAGAAACAAAGCTTTTGAAGGCATAAGTGACTATAAAAGAAGTTTTCTTCTCAATGAATGGTTTTCGCATCACGTTTCTCGAGGTAAACATTCAATTATAATCTGCTTTAACCAAAAATGTAAAAAAATTCAACTTAAAATCAATTATGAGATTATATAACCATTTAAAGGGAGAAACAAAGCTTTTGAAGGCATAAGTGACTATAAAAGAAGTTTTCTTCTCAATGAATGGTTTTCGCATCACGTTTCTCGAGGTAAACATTCAATTATAATCTGCTTTAACCAAAAATGTAAAAAAATTCAACTTAAAATCAATTATGAGAATATATAACCATTTAAAGGGAGAAACAAAGCTTTTGAAGGCATAAGTGACTATAAAAGAAGTTTTCTTCTCAATGAATGATTTTTGCATCACGTTTCTCGAGGTAAACATTCAATTATAATCTGTTTTAACCAAAAATGTAAAAAAATTCAACTTAAAATCTATTATGAGATTATATAACCATTTAAAGGGAGAAACAAAGCTTTTGAAGGCATAAGTGACTATAAAAGAAGTTTTCTTCTCAATGAATGGCTTTCGCTTCAAGATACTCGAGGTAAACATTCAATTATAATCTGTTTTAACCAAAAATGTAAAAAAATTCAACTTAAAATCAATTATGAGATTATATAACCATTTAAAGGGTGAAACAAAGCTTTTGAAGGCATAAATGACTATAAAAGAAGTTTTCTTCTCAATAATTGATTTTTGCATCACGTTTCTCGAGGTAAACATTCAATTATAATCTGTTTTAACCAAAAATGTAAAAAAATTCAACTTAAAATCAATTATGAGATTATATAACCATTTAAAGGGAGAAACAAAGCTTTTGAAGGCATAAGTGACTATAAAAGAAGTTTTCTTCTCAATGAATGGTTTTTGCATCACGTTTCTCGAGGTAAACATTCAATTATAATCTGTTTTAACCAAAAATGTAAAAAAAAAGCAACTTAAAATCAATTATGAGATTATATAACCATTTAAAGGGAGAAACAAAGCTTTTGAAGGCATAAGTGACTATAAAAGAAGTTTTCTTCTCAATGAATGGTTTTTGCATCACGTTTCTCGAGGTAAACATTCAATTATAATCTGTTTTAACCAAAAATGTGAAAAAATTCAACTTAAAATCAATTATGAGATTATATAACCATTGAAAGGGAGAAACAAAGCTTTTGAAGGCATAAGTGACTATAAAAGAAGTTTTCTTCTCAATGAATGGTTTTTGCATCACGTTTCTCAAGGTAAACATTCAATTATAATCTGTTTTAACCAAAAATGTAAAAAAAACGCAACTTAAAATCAATTATGAGATTATATAACCATTTAAAGGGAAAAACAAAGCTTTTGAAGGCATTAGTGACTATAAAAGAAGTTTTCTTCTCAATGAATGGCTTTCGCTTCAAGATTCTCGAGGTAAACATTCAATTATAATCTGTTTTAACCAAAAATGTAAAAAAATTCAACTTAAAATCAATTATGAGATTATATAACCATTTAAAGGGTGAAACAAAGCTTTTGAAGGCATAAGTGACTATAAAACAAGTTTTCTTCTCAATGAATGGCTTTCGCTTCAAGATACTCGAGGTAAACATTCAATTATAATCTGTTTTAACCAAAAATGTAAAAAAATTCAACTTAAAATCAATTATGAGATTATATAACCATTTAAAGGGAGAAACAAAGCTTTTGAAGGCATAAGTGACTATAAAAGAAGTTTTCTTCTCAATGAATGGTTTTTGCATCACGTTTCTCGAGGTAAACATTCAATTATAATCTATTTGAACAAAAAATGTAAAAAAAAAGCAACTTAAAATCAATTATGAGATTATATAACCATTTAAAGGGAAAAACAAAGCTTTTGAAGGCATTAGTGACTATAAAAGAAGTTTTCTTCTCAATGAATGGCTTTCGCTTCAAGATTCTCGAGGTAAACATTCAATTATAATCTGTTTTAACCAAAAATGTAAAAAAATTCAACTTAAAATCTATTATGAGATTATATAACCATTTAAAGGGAGAAACAAAGCTTTTGAAGGCATAAGTGACTATAAAAGAAGTTTTCTTCTCAATGAATGGCTTTCGCTTCAAGATACTCGAGGTAAACATTCAATTATAATCTGTTTTAACCAAAAATGTAAAAAAATTCAACTTAAAATCAATTATGAGATTATATAACCATTTAAAGGGAGAAACAAAGCTTTTGACGGCATAAGTGACTATAAAAGAAGTTTTCTTCTCAATGAATGGTTTTTGCATCACGTTTCTCGAGGTAAACATACAATTATAATCTGTTTTAACCAAAAATCTAAAAAAATTCAACTTAAAATCAATTATAAGATTATATAACCATTTAAAGGGAGAAACAAAGCTTTTGAAGGCATAAGTGACTATAAAAGAAGTTTTCTTCTCAATGAATGGTTTTTGCATCACGTTTCTCGAGGTAAACATTCAATTATAATCTGTTTTAACCAAAAATGTAAAAAAATTCAACTTAAAATCAATTATGAGATTATATAACCATTTAAAGGGAGAAACAAAGCTTTTGAAGGCATAAGTGACTATAAAAGAAGTTTTCTTCTCAATGAATGGTTTTTGCATCACGTTTCTCGAGGTAAACATTCAATTATAATCTGTTTTAACCAAAAATGTAAAAAAATTCAACTTAAAATCAATTATGAGATTATATAACCATTTAAAGGGAGAAACAAAGCTTTTGAAGGCATAAGTGACTATAAAAGAAGTTTTCTTCTCAATGAATGGTTTTTGCATCACGTTTCTCGAGGTAAACATTCAATTATAATCTGTTTTAACCAAAAATGTAAAAAAATTCAACTCAAAATCAATTATGAGATTATATTACCATTTAAAGGGAGAAACAAAGCTTTTGAAGGCATAAGTGACTATAAAATAAGTTTTCTTCTCAATGAATGGTTTTTGCATCACGTTTCTCTAGGTAAACATTCAATTATAATCTGTTTTAACCAAAAATGTAAAAAAATTCAACTTAAAATCAATTATGAGATTATATAACCATTGAAAGGGAGAAACAAAGCTTTTGAAGGCATAAGTGACTATAAAAGAAGTTTTCTTCTCAATGAATGGTTTTTGCATCACGTTTCTCAAGGTAAACATTCAATTATAATCTGTTTTAACCAAAAATGTGAAAAAATTCAACTTAAAATCAATTATGAGATTATATAACCATTTAAAGGAAGAAACAAAGCTTTTGAAGGCATAAGTGACTATAAAAGAAGTTTTCTTCTCAATGAATGATTTTTGCATCACGTTTCTCAAGGTAAACATTCAATTATAATCTGTTTTAACAAAAAATGTAAAAAAAACGCAACTTAAAATCAATTATGAGATTATATAACCATTTAAAGGGAAAAACAAAGCTTTTGAAGGCATAAGTGACTATAAAAGAAGTTTTCTTCTCAATGAATGGCTTTCGCTTCAAGATTCTCGAGGTAAACATTCAATTATAATCTTTTTTAACCAAAAATGTAAAAAAATTCAATTCAAAATCAATTATGAGATTATATAACCATTTAAAGGGTGAAACAAAGCTTTTGAAGGCATAAGTGACTATAAAAGAAGTTTTCTTCTCAATGAATGGCTTTCGCTTCAAGATACTCGAGGTAAACATTCAATTATAATCTGTTTTAACTAAAAATGTAAAAAAATTCAACTTAAAATCAATTATGAGATTATATAACCATTTAAAGGGAGAAACAAAGCTTTTGAAGGGATAAGTGACTATAAAAGAAGTTTTCTTCCCAATGAATGATTTTGCATCACGTTTCTCGAGGTAAACATTCAATTATAATCTGTTTTAACCAAAAATGTAAAAAAATTCAACTGAAAATCAATTATGAGATTATATAACCATTTAAAGGGAGAAACAAAGCTTTTGAAGGCATAAGTGACTATAAAAGAAGTTTTCTTCTCAATGAATGGTTTTTGCATCACGTTTCTCGAGGTAAACATTCAATTATAATCTGTTTTAACCAAAAATGTAAAAAAAAGTAAACTTAAAATCAATTATGAGGTTATATAACCATTTAAAGGGAGAAACAAAGCTTTTGAAGGCATAAGTGACTTTAAAAGAAGTTTTCTTCTCAATGAATGGCTTTCGCTTCAAGATACTCGAGGTAAACATTCAATTATAATCTGTTTTAACCAAAAATGTAAAAAAATTCAACTTAAAATCAATTATGAGATTATATAACCATTTAAAGGGTGAAACAAAGCTTTTGAAGGCATAAATGACTATAAAAGAAGTTTTCTTCTCAATGAATGGTTTTTGCATCACGTTTCTTGAGGTAAACATTCAATTATAATCTGTTTTAACCAAAAATGTGAAAAAATTCAACTTAAAATCAATTATGAGATTATATAACCATTTAAAGGAAGAAACAAAGCTTTTGAAGGCATAAGTGACTATAAAAGAAGTTTTCTTCTCAATGAATGATTTTTGCATCACGTTTCTCAAGGTAAACATTCAATTATAATCTGTTTTAACCAAAAATGTAAAAAAATTCAACTTAAAATCAATTATGAGATTATATAACCATTTAAAGGGAGAAACAAAGCTTTTGAAGGCATAAGTGACTATAAAAGAAGTTTTCTTCTCAATGAATGGTTTTTGCATCACGTTTCTCGAGGTAAACATTCAATTATAATCTGTTTTAACCAAAAATGTAAAAAAATTCAACTTAAAATCAATTATGAGATTATATAACCATTTAAAGGGAGAAACAAAGCTTTTGAAGGCATAAGTGACTATAAAAGAAGTTTTCTTCTCAATGAATGGTTTTTGCATCACGTTTCTCGAGGTAAACATTCAATTATAATCTGTTTTAACCAAAAATGTAAAAAAATTCAACTTAAAATCAATTATGAGATTATATAACCATTTAAAGGGAGAAACAAAGCTTTTGAAGGCATAAGTGACTATAAAAGAAGTTTTCTTCTCAATGAATGGTTTTTGCATCACGTTTCTCGAGGTAAACATTCAATTATAATCTGTTTTAACTAAAAATGTAAGAAAACTCAACTTAAAATCAATTATGGGATTATATAACCATTTAAAGGGAGAAACAAAGCTTTTGAAGGCATAAGTGACTTTAAAAGAAGTTTTCTTCTCAATGAATGGCTTTCGCTTCAAGATACTCGAGGTAAACATTCAATTATAATCTGTTTTAACCAAAAATGTAAAAAAATTCAACTTAAAATCAATTATGAGATTATATAACCATTTAAAGGGTGAAACAAAGCTTTTGAAGGCATAAATGACTATAAAAGAAGTTTTCTTCTCAATAATTGATTTTTGCATCACGTTTCTCGAGGTAAACATTCAATTATAATCTGTTTTAACCAAAAATGTAAAAAAATTCAACTTAAAATCAATTATGAGATTATATAACCATTTAAAGGGAGAAACAAAGCTTTTGAAGGCATAAGTGACTATAAAAGAAGTTTTCTTCTCAATGAATGGTTTTTGCATCACGTTTCTCGAGGTAAACATTCAATTATAATCTGTTTTAACCAAAAATGTAAAAAAATTCAACTTAAAATCAATTATGAGATTATATAACCATTTAAAGGGAGAAACAAAGCTTTTGAAGGCATAAGTGACTATAAAAGAAGTTTTCTTCTCAATGAATGGTTTTTGCATCACGTTTCTCGAGGTAAACATTCAATTATAATCTGTTTTAACCATAAATATAAAAAAATTCAACTTAAAATCTATTATGAGATTATATAACCATTTAAAGGGAGAAACAAAGCTTTTGAAGGCATAAGTGACTATAAAAGAAGTTTTCTTCTCAATGAATGGTTTTTGCATCACGTTTCTCGACGTAAACATTCAATTATAATCTGTTTTAACTAAAAATGTAAGAAAACTCAACTTAAAATCAATTATGGGATTATATAACCATTTAAAGGGTGAAACAAAGCTTTTGAAGGCATAAGTGACTATAAAAGAAGTTTTCTTCTCAATGAATGGCTTTCACTTCATGATTCTCGAGGTAAACATTCAATTATAATCTGTTTTAACCAAAAATGTAAAAAAATTCAACTTAAAATCAATTATGAGATTATATAACCATTTAAAGGGAGAAACAAAGCTTTTGAAGGCATAAGTGACTATAAAAGAAGTTTTCTTCTCAATGAATGGTTTTTGAATCACGTTTCTCGAGGTAAACATTCAATTATAATCTGTTTTAACCAAAAATGTAAAAAAATTCAACTTAAAATCAATTATGATATTATATAACCATTTAAAGGGAAAAACAAAGCTTTTGAAGGCATAAGTGACTATAAAAGAAGTTTTCTTCTCAATGAATGGTTTTTGCATCACGTTTCTCAAGGTAAACATTCAATTATAATCTGTTTTAACCAAAAATGTAAAAAAAACTAAACTTAAAATCAATTATGAGGTTCTATAACCATTTAAAGGGAGAAACAAAGCTTTTGAAGGTATAAGTGACTATAAAAGAAGTTTTCTTCTCAATGAATGGTTTTTGCATCACGTTTCTCGAGGTAAACATTCAATTATAATCTGTTTTAACCAAAAATGTAAACAAATTCAACTTAAAATCAATTATGAGATTATATAACCATTTAAAGGGAGAAACAAAGCTTTTGAAGGCATAAGTGACTATAAAAGAAGTTTTCTTCTCAATGAATGGTTTTTGCATCACGTTTCTCGAGGTAAACATTCAATTATAATCTGTTTTAATCAAAAATGTAAAAAAAAGTAAACTTAAAATCAATTATGAGGTTATATAACCATTTAAAGGGAGAAACAAAGCTTTTGAAGGCATAAGTGACTATAAAAGAAGTTTTCTTCTCAATGAATGGTTTTTGCATCACGTTTCTCGAGGTAAACATTCAATTATAATCTGTTTTAACCAAAAATGTAAAAAAATTCAACTTAAAATCAATTATGAGATTATATAACCATTTAAAGGGAGAAACAAAGCTTTTGAAGGCATAAGTGACTATAAAAGAAGTTTTCTTCTCAATGAATGGTTTTTGCATCACGTTTCTCGAGGTAAACATTCAATTATAATCTGTTTTAACTAAAAATGTAAGAAAACTCAACTGAAAATCAATTATGGGATTATATAACCATTTAAAGGGAGAAACAAAGCTTTTGAAGGCATAAGTGACTATAAAAGAAGTTTTCTTCTCAATGAATGGCTTTCGCTTCAAGATACTCGAGGTAAACATTCAATTATAATTTTTTTTAACCAAAAATGTAAAAAAATTCAACTTAAAATCAATTATGAGATTATATAACCATTTAAAGGGTGAAACAAAGCTTTTGAAGGCATAAATGACTATAAAAGAAGTTTTCTTCTCAATAATTGATTTTTGCATCACGTTTCTCGAGGTAAACATTCAATTATAATCTGTTTTAACAAAAAATGTAAAAAAATTCAACTTAAAATCAATTATGAGATTATATAACCATTTAAAGGGAGAAACAAAGCTTTTGAAGGCATAAGTGACTATAAAAGAAGTTTTCTTCTCAATGAATGGTTTTTGCATCACGTTTCTCGAGGTAAACATTCAATTATAATCTGTTTTAACCAAAAATGTAAAAAAATTCAACTTAAAATCAATTATGAGATTATATAACCATTTAAAGGGAGAAACAAAGCTTTTGAAGGCATAAGTGACTATAAAAGAAGTTTTCTTCTCAATGAATGGTTTTTGCATCACGTTTCTCGAGGTAAACATTCAATTATAATCTGTTTTAACCAAAAATATAAAAAAATTCAACTTAAAATCTATTATGAGACTATATAACCATTTAAAGGGAGAAACAAAGCTTTTGAAGGCATAAGTGACTATAAAAGAAGTTTTCTTCTCAATGAATGGTTTTTGCATCACGTTTCTTGAGGTAAACATTCAATTATAATCTGTTTTAACCAAAAATGTAAAAAAAACGCAACTTAAAATCAATTATGAGATTATATAACCATTTAAGGGGAGAAACAAAGCTTTTGAAGGCATAAGTGACTATAAAAGAAGTTTTCTTCTCAATGAATGGCTTTCACTTCAAGATTCTCGAGGTAAACATTCAATTATAATCTGTTTTAACCAAAAATGTAAAAAAATTCAACTTAAAATCAATTATGAGATTATATAACCATTTAAAGGGAGAAACAAAGCTTTTGAAGGCATAAGTGACTATAAAAGAAGTTTTCTTCTCAATGAATGGTTTTTGCATCATGTTTCTCGAGGTAAACATTCAATTATAATCTGTTTTAACCAAAAATGTAAAAAAATTCAACTTAAAATCAATTATGAGATTATATAACCATTTAAAGGGAGAAACAAAGCTTTTGAAGGCATAAGTGACTATAAAAGAAGTTTTCTTCTCAATGAATGGTTTTTGCATCACGTTTCTCGAGGTAAACATTCAATTATAATCTGTTTTAACTAAAAATGTAAGAAAACTCAACTTAAAATCAATTATGGGATTATATAACCATTTAAAGGGAGAAACAAAGCTTTTGAAGGCATAAGTGACTTTAAAAGAAGTTTTCTTCTCAATGAATGGCTTTCGCTTCAAGATACTCGAGGTAAACATTCAATTATAATCTGTTTTAACCAAAAATGTAAAAAAATTCAACTTAAAATCAATTATGAGATTATATAACCATTTAAAGGGTGAAACAAAGCTTTTGAAGGCATAAATGACTATAAAAGAAGTTTTCTTCTCAATAATTGATTTTTGCATCACGTTTCTCGAGGTAAACATTCAATTATAATCTGTTTTAACCAAAAATGTAAAAAAATTCAACTTAAAATCAATTATGAGATTATATAACCATTTAAAGGGAGAAACAAAGCTTTTGAAGGCATAAGTGACTATAAAAGAAGTTTTCTTCTCAATGAATGGTTTTTGCATCACGTTTCTCGAGGTAAACATTCAATTATAATCTGTTTTAACCAAAAATGTAAAAAAATTCAACTTAAAATCAATTATGAGATTATATAACCATTTAAAGGGAGAAACAAAGCTTTTGAAGGCATAAGTGACTATAAAAGAAGTTTTCTTCTCAATGAATGGTTTTTGCATCACGTTTCTCGAGGTAAACATTCAATTATAATCTGTTTTAACCATAAATATAAAAAAATTCAACTTAAAATCTATTATGAGATTATATAACCATTTAAAGGGAGAAACAAAGCTTTTGAAGGCATAAGTGACTATAAAAGAAGTTTTCTTCTCAATGAATGGTTTTTGCATCACGTTTCTCGACGTAAACATTCAATTATAATCTGTTTTAACTAAAAATGTAAGAAAACTCAACTTAAAATCAATTATGGGATTATATAACCATTTAAAGGGTCAAACAAAGCTTTTGAAGGCATAAGTGACTATAAAAGAAGTTTTCTTCTCAATGAATGGCTTTCACTTCATGATTCTCGAGGTAAACATTCAATTATAATCTGTTTTAACCAAAAATGTAAAAAAATTCAACTTAAAATCAATTATGAGATTATATAACCATTTAAAGGGAGAAACAAAGCTTTTGAAGGCATAAGTGACTATAAAAGAAGTTTTCTTCTCAATGAATGGTTTTTGAATCACGTTTCTCGAGGTAAACATTCAATTATAATCTGTTTTAACCAAAAATGTAAAAAAATTCAACTTAAAATCAATTATGATATTATATAACCATTTAAAGGGAAAAACAAAGCTTTTGAAGGCATAAGTGACTATAAAAGAAGTTTTCTTCTCAATGAATGGTTTTTGCATCACGTTTCTCAAGGTAAACATTCAATTATAATCTGTTTTAACCAAAAATGTAAAAAAAACTAAACTTAAAATCAATTATGAGGTTCTATAACCATTTAAAGGGAGAAACAAAGCTTTTGAAGGTATAAGTGACTATAAAAGAAGTTTTCTTCTCAATGAATGGTTTTTGCATCACGTTTCTCGAGGTAAACATTCAATTATAATCTGTTTTAACCAAAAATGTAAACAAATTCAACTTAAAATCAATTATGAGATTATATAACCATTGAAAGGGAGAAACAAAGCTTTTGAAGGCATAAGTGACTATAAAAGAAGTTTTCTTCTCAATGAATGGTTTTTGCATCACGTTTCTCGAGGTAAACATTCAATTATAATCTGTTTTAATCAAAAATGTAAAAAAAAGTAAACTTAAAATCAATTATGAGGTTATATAACCATTTAAAGGGAGAAACAAAGCTTTTGAAGGCATAAGTGACTATAAAAGAAGTTTTCTTCTCAATGAATGGTTTTTGCATCACGTTTCTCGAGGTAAACATTCAATTATAATCTGTTTTAACCAAAAATGTAAAAAAATTCAACTTAAAATCAATTATGAGATTATATAACCATTTAAAGGGAGAAACAAAGCTTTTGAAGGCATAAGTGACTATAAAAGAAGTTTTCTTCTCAATGAATGGTTTTTGCATCACGTTTCTCGAGGTAAACATTCAATTATAATCTGTTTTAACTAAAAATGTAAGAAAACTCAACTGAAAATCAATTATGGGATTATATAACCATTTAAAGGGAGAAACAAAGCTTTTGAAGGCATAAGTGACTATAAAAGAAGTTTTCTTCTCAATGAATGGCTTTCGCTTCAAGATACTCGAGGTAAACATTCAATTATAATTTGTTTTAACCAAAAATGTAAAAAAATTCAACTTAAAATCAATTATGAGATTATATAACCATTTAAAGGGTGAAACAAAGCTTTTGAAGGCATAAATGACTATAAAAGAAGTTTTCTTCTCAATAATTGATTTTTGCATCACGTTTCTCGAGGTAAACATTCAATTATAATCTGTTTTAACAAAAAATGTAAAAAAATTCAACTTAAAATCAATTATGAGATTATATAACCATTTAAAGGGAGAAACAAAGCTTTTGAAGGCATAAGTGACTATAAAAGAAGTTTTCTTCTCAATGAATGGTTTTTGCATCACGTTTCTCGAGGTAAACATTCAATTATAATCTGTTTTAACCAAAAATGTAAATAAATTCAACTTAAAATCAATTATGAGATTATATAACCATTTAAAGGGAGAAACAAAGCTTTTGAAGGCATAAGTGACTATAAAAGAAGTTTTCTTCTCAATGAATGGTTTTTGCATCACGTTTCTCGAGGTAAACATTCAATTATAATCTGTTTTAACCAAAAATATAAAAAAATTCAACTTAAAATCTATTATGAGACTATATAACCATTTAAAGGGAGAAACAAAGCTTTTGAAGGCATAAGTGACTATAAAAGAAGTTTTCTTCTCAATGAATGGTTTTTGCATCACGTTTCTTGAGGTAAACATTCAATTATAATCTGTTTTAACCAAAAATGTAAAAAAAACGCAACTTAAAATCAATTATGAGATTATATAACCATTTAAGGGGAGAAACAAAGCTTTTGAAGGCATAAGTGACTATAAAAGAAGTTTTCTTCTCAATGAATGGCTTTCACTTCAAGATTCTCGAGGTAAACATTCAATTATAATCTGTTTTAACCAAAAATGTAAAAAAATTCAACTTAAAATCAATTATGAGATTATATAACCATTTAAAGGGAGAAACAAAGCTTTTGAAGGCATAAGTGACTATAAAAGAAGTTTTCTTCTCAATGAATGGTTTTTGCATCATGTTTCTCGAGGTAAACATTCAATTATAATCTGTTTTAACCAAAAATGTAAAAACATTCAACTTAAAATCAATTATGAGATTATATAACCATTCAAAGGGAAAAACAAAGCTTTTGAAGGCATAAGTGACTATAAAAGAAGTTTTCTTCTCAATGAATGGTTTTTGCATCACGTTTCTCAAGGTAAACATTCAATTATAATCTGTTTTAACCAAAAATGTAAAAAAAACTAAACTTAAAATCAATTATGAGGTTCTATAACCATTTAAAGGGAGAAACAAAGCTTTTGAAGGTATAAGTGACTATAAAAGAAGTTTTCTTCACAATGAATGGTTTTTGCATCACGTTTCTCGAGGTAAACATTCAATTATAATCTGTTTTAACCAAAAATGTAAACAAATTCAACTTAACATCAATTATGAGATTATATACCCATTTAAAGGGAGAAACAAAGCTTTTGAAGGCATAAGTGACTATAAAAGAAGTTTTCTTCTCAATGAATGGTTTTTGCATCACGTTTCTCGAGGTAAACATACAATTATAATCTGTTTTAACCAAAAATCTAAAAAAATTCAACTTAAAATCAATTATGGGATTATATAACCATTTAAAGGGAAAAACAAAGCTTTTGAAGGCATAAGTGACTATAAAAGAAGTTTTCTTCTCAATGAATGGTTTTTGCATCACGTTTCTCGAGGTAAACATTCAATTATGATCTGTTTTAACCAAAAATGTAAAAACATTCAACTTAAAATCAATTATGAGATTATATAACCATTTAAAGGGAAAAACAAAGCTTTTGAAGGCATAAGTGACTATAAAAGAAGTTTTCTTCTCAATGAATGGTTTTCGCTTCAAGATACTCGAGGTAAACATTCAATTATAATTTGTTTTAACCAAAAATGTAAAAAAATTCAACTTAAAATCAATTATGAGATTATATAACCATTTAAAGGGTGAAACAAAGCTTTTGAAGGCATAAATGACTATAAAAGAAGTTTTCTTCTCAATAATTGATTTTTGCATCACGTTTCTCGAGGTAAACATTCAATTATAATCTGTTTTAACAAAAAATGTAAAAAAATTCAACTTAAAATCAATTATGAGATTATATAACCATTTAAAGGGAGAAACAAAGCTTTTGAAGGCATAAGTGACTATAAAAGAAGTTTTCTTCTCAATGAATGGTTTTTGCATCACGTTTCTCGAGGTAAACATTCAATTATAATCTGTTTTAACCAAAAATGTAAAAAAAAAGCAACTTAAAATCAATTATGAGATTATATAACCATTTAAAGGGAGAAACAAAGCTTTTGAAGGCATAAGTGACTATAAAAGAAGTTTTCTTCTCAATGAATGGTTTTTGCATCACGTTTCTCGAGGTAAGCATTCAATTATAATCTGTTTTAAGCAAAAATGTAAGAAAACTCAACTTAAAATCAATTATGGGATTATATAACCATTTAAAGGGAGAAACAAAGCTTTTGAAGGCATAAGTGACTATAAAAGAAGTTTTCTTCTCAATGAATGGTTTTTGCATCACGTTTCTCAAGGTAAACATTCAATTATAATCTGTTTTAACCAAAAATGTAAAAACATTCAACTTAAAATCAATTATGAGATTATATAACCATTTAAAGGGAAAAACAAAGCTTTTGAAGGCATAAGTGACTATAAAAGAAGTTTTCTTCTCAATGAATGGTTTTTGCATCACGTTTCTCGAGGTAAACATTCAATTATAATCTGTTTTAATCAAAAATGTAAAAAAAAGTAAACTTAAAATCAATTATGAGGTTATATAACCATTTAAAGGGAGAAACAAAGCTTTTGAAGGCATAAGTGACTATAAAAGAAGTTTTCTTCTCAATGAATGGTTTTTGCATCACGTTTCTCAAGGTAAACATTCAATTATAATCTGTTTTAACCAAAAATGTAAAAACATTCAACTTAAAATCAATTATGAGATTATATAACCATTTAAAGGGAAAAACAAAGCTTTTGAAGGCATAAGTGACTATAAAAGAAGTTTTCTTCTCAATGAATGGTTTTTGCATCACGTTTCTCGAGGTAAACATTCAATTATAATCTGTTTTAATCAAAAATGTAAAAAAAAGTAAACTTAAAATCAATTATGAGGTTATATAACCATTTAAAGGGAGAAACAAAGCTTTTGAAGGCATAAGTGACTATAAAAGAAGTTTTCTTCTCAATGAATGGTTTTTGCATCACGTTTCTCGAGGTAAACATTCAATTATAATCTGTTTTAACCAAAAATGTAAAAAAATTCAACTTAAAATCAATTATGAGATTATATAACCATTTAAAGGGAGAAACAAAGCTTTTGAAGGCATAAGTGACTATAAAAGAAGTTTTCTTCTCAATGAATGGTTTTTGCATCACGTTTCTCGAGGTAAACATTCAATTATAATCTGTTTTAACTAAAAATGTAAGAAAACTCAACTGAAAATCAATTATGGGATTATATAACCATTTAAAGGGAGAAACAAAGCTTTTGAAGGCATAAGTGACTATAAAAGAAGTTTTCTTCTCAATGAATGGCTTTCGCTTCAAGATACTCGAGGTAAACATTCAATTATAATTTGTTTTAACCAAAAATGTAAAAAAATTCAACTTAAAATCAATTATGAGATTATATAACCATTTAAAGGGTGAAACAAAGCTTTTGAAGGCATAAATGACTATAAAAGAAGTTTTCTTCTCAATAATTGATTTTTGCATCACGTTTCTCGAGGTAAACATTCAATTATAATCTGTTTTAACAAAAAATGTAAAAAAATTCAACTTAAAATCAATTATGAGATTATATAACCATTTAAAGGGAGAAACAAAGCTTTTGAAGGCATAAGTGACTATAAAAGAAGTTTTCTTCTCAATGAATGGTTTTTGCATCACGTTTCTCGAGGTAAACATTCAATTATAATCTGTTTTAACCAAAAATGTAAAAAAATTCAACTTAAAATCAATTATGAGATTATATAACCATTTAAAGGGAGAAACAAAGCTTTTGAAGGCATAAGTGACTATAAAAGAAGTTTTCTTCTCAATGAATGGTTTTTGCATCACGTTTCTCGAGGTAAACATTCAATTATAATCTGTTTTAACCAAAAATATAAAAAAATTCAACTTAAAATCTATTATGAGACTATATAACCATTTAAAGGGAGAAACAAAGCTTTTGAAGGCATAAGTGACTATAAAAGAAGTTTTCTTCTCAATGAATGGTTTTTGCATCACGTTTCTTGAGGTAAACATTCAATTATAATCTGTTTTAACCAAAAATGTAAAAAAAACGCAACTTAAAATCAATTATGAGATTATATAACCATTTAAGGGGAGAAACAAAGCTTTTGAAGGCATAAGTGACTATAAAAGAAGTTTTCTTCTCAATGAATGGCTTTCACTTCAAGATTCTCGAGGTAAACATTCAATTATAATCTGTTTTAACCAAAAATGTAAAAAAATTCAACTTAAAATCAATTATGAGATTATATAACCATTTAAAGGGAGAAACAAAGCTTTTGAAGGCATAAGTGACTATAAAAGAAGTTTTCTTCTCAATGAATGGTTTTTGCATCATGTTTCTCGAGGTAAACATTCAATTATAATCTGTTTTAACCAAAAATGTAAAAACATTCAACTTAAAATCAATTATGAGATTATATAACCATTTAAAGGGAAAAACAAAGCTTTTGAAGGCATAAGTGACTATAAAAGAAGTTTTCTTCTCAATGAATGGTTTTTGCATCACGTTTCTCAAGGTAAACATTCAATTATAATCTGTTTTAACCAAAAATGTAAAAAAAACTAAACTTAAAATCAATTATGAGGTTCTATAACCATTTAAAGGGAGAAACAAAGCTTTTGAAGGTATAAGTGACTATAAAAGAAGTTTTCTTCACAATGAATGGTTTTTGCATCACGTTTCTCGAGGTAAACATTCAATTATAATCTGTTTTAACCAAAAATGTAAACAAATTCAACTTAACATCAATTATGAGATTATATACCCATTTAAAGGGAGAAACAAAGCTTTTGAAGGCATAAGTGACTATAAAAGAAGTTTTCTTCTCAATGAATGGTTTTTGCATCACGTTTCTCGAGGTAAACATACAATTATAATCTGTTTTAACCAAAAATCTAAAAAAATTCAACTTAAAATCAATTATGGGATTATATAACCATTTAAAGGGAAAAACAAAGCTTTTGAAGGCATAAGTGACTATAAAAGAAGTTTTCTTCTCAATGAATGGTTTTTGCATCACGTTTCTCGAGGTAAACATTCAATTATGATCTGTTTTAACCAAAAATGTAAAAACATTCAACTTAAAATCAATTATGAGATTATATAACCATTTAAAGGGAAAAACAAAGCTTTTGAAGGCATAAGTGACTATAAAAGAAGTTTTCTTCTCAATGAATGGTTTTCGCTTCAAGATACTCGAGGTAAACATTCAATTATAATTTGTTTTAACCAAAAATGTAAAAAAATTCAACTTAAAATCAATTATGAGATTATATAACCATTTAAAGGGTGAAACAAAGCTTTTGAAGGCATAAATGACTATAAAAGAAGTTTTCTTCTCAATAATTGATTTTTGCATCACGTTTCTCGAGGTAAACATTCAATTATAATCTGTTTTAACAAAAAATGTAAAAAAATTCAACTTAAAATCAATTATGAGATTATATAACCATTTAAAGGGAGAAACAAAGCTTTTGAAGGCATAAGTGACTATAAAAGAAGTTTTCTTCTCAATGAATGGTTTTTGCATCACGTTTCTCGAGGTAAACATTCAATTATAATCTGTTTTAACCAAAAATGTAAAAAAAAAGCAACTTAAAATCAATTATGAGATTATATAACCATTTAAAGGGAGAAACAAAGCTTTTGAAGGCATAAGTGACTATAAAAGAAGTTTTCTTCTCAATGAATGGTTTTTGCATCACGTTTCTCGAGGTAAGCATTCAATTATAATCTGTTTTAAGCAAAAATGTAAGAAAACTCAACTTAAAATCAATTATGGGATTATATAACCATTTAAAGGGAGAAACAAAGCTTTTGAAGGCATAAGTGACTATAAAAGAAGTTTTCTTCTCAATGAATGGTTTTTGCATCACGTTTCTCAAGGTAAACATTCAATTATAATCTGTTTTAACCAAAAATGTAAAAACATTCAACTTAAAATCAATTATGAGATTATATAACCATTTAAAGGGAAAAACAAAGCTTTTGAAGGCATAAGTGACTATAAAAGAAGTTTTCTTCTCAATGAATGGTTTTTGCATCACGTTTCTCGAGGTAAACATTCAATTATAATCTGTTTTAACCAAAAATGTAAAAAAATTCAACTTAAAATCAATTATGAGATTATATAACCATTTAAAGGGAGAAACAAAGCTTTTGAAGGCATAAGTGACTATAAAAGAAGTTTTCTTCTCAATGAATGGTTTTTGCATCACGTTTCTCGAGGTAAACATTCAATTATAATCTGTTTTAACCAAAAATGTAAAAAAAAAGCAACTTAAAATCAATTATGAGTTTATATAACCATTTAAAGGGAGAAACAAAGCTTTTCAAGGCATAAGTGACTATAAAAGAAGTTTTCTTCTCAATGAATGGTTTTTGCATCACGTTTCTCGAGGTAAACATTCAATTATAATCTGTTTTAAGCAAAAATGTAAGAAAACTCAACTTAAAATCAATTATGGGATTATATAACCATTTAAAGGGAGAAACAAAGCTTTTGAAGGCATAAGTGACTATAAAAGAAGTTTTCTTCTCAATGAATGGTTTTTGCATCACGTTTCTCGAGGTAAACATTCAATTATAATCTGTTTTAACCAAAAATGTAAAAACATTCAACTTAAAATCAATTATGAGATTATATAACCATTTAAAGGGAAAAACAAAGCTTTTGAAGGCATAAGTGACTATAAAAGAAGTTTTCTTCTCAATGAATGGTTTTTGCATCACGTTTCTCAAGGTAAACATTCAATTATAATCTGTTTTAACCAAAAATGTAAAAACATTCAACTTAAAATCAATTATGAGATTATATAACCATTTAAAGGGAAAAACAAAGCTTTTGAAGGCATAAGTGACTATAAAAGAAGTTTTCTTCTCAATGAATGGTTTTTGCATCACGTTTCTCGAGGTAAACATTCAATTATAATCTGTTTTAACCAAAAATGTAAAAAAATTCAACTTAAAATCAATTATGAGATTATATAACCATTTAAAGGGAGAAACAAAGCTTTTGAAGGCATAAGTGACTATAAAAGAAGTTTTCTTCTCAATGAATGGTTTTTGCGTCACGTTTCTTGAGGTACACATTCAATTATAATCTGTTTTAACCAAAAATGTAAAAAAAAAGCAACTTAAAATCAATTATGAGATTATATAACCATTTAAAGGGAGAAACAAAGCTTTTGAAGGCATAAGTGACTATAAAAGAAGTTTTCTTCTCAATGAATGGTTTTTGCATCACGTTTCTCGAGGTAAACATTCAATTATAATCTGTTTTAAGCAAAAATGTAAGAAAACTCAACTTAAAATCAATTATGGGATTATATAACCATTTAAAGGGAGAAACAAAGCTTTTGAAGGCATAAGTGACTATAAAAGAAGTTTTCTTCTCAATGAATGGTTTTTGCATCACGATTCTCGAGGTAAACATTCAATTATAATCTGTTTTAACCAAAAATGTAAAAACATTCAACTTAAAATCAATTATGAGATTATATAACCATTTAAAGGGAAAAACAAAGCTTTTGAAGGCATAAGTGACTATAAAAGAAGTTTTCTTCTCAATGAATGGTTTTTGCATCACGTTTCTCAAGGTAAACATTCAATTATAATCTGTTTTAACCAAAAATGTAAAAAAAACTAAACTTAAAATCAATTATGAGGTTCTATAACCATTTAAAGGGAGAAACAAAGCTTTTGAAGGTATAAGTGACTATAAAAGAAGTTTTCTTCACAATGAATGGTTTTTGCATCACGTTTCTCGAGGTAAACATTCAATTATAATCTGTTTTAACCAAAAATGTAAACAAATTCAACTTAACATCAATTATGAGATTATATACCCATTTAAAGGGAGAAACAAAGCTTTTGAAGGCATAAGTGACTATAAAAGAAGTTTTCTTCTCAATGAATGGTTTTTGCATCACGTTTCTCGAGGTAAACATACAATTATAATCTGTTTTAACCAAAAATCTAAAAAAATTCAACTTAAAATCAATTATAAGATTATATAACCATTTAAAGGGAGAAACAAAGCTTTTGAAGGCATAAGTGACTATAAAAGAAGTTTTCTTCTCAATGAATGGTTTTTGCATCACGTTTCTCGAGGTAAACATTCAATTATAATCTGTTTTAACCAAAAATGTAAAAAAATTCAACTTAAAATCAATTATGAGATTATATAACCATTTAAAGGGAGAAACAAAGCTTTTGAAGGCATAAGTGACTATAAAAGAAGTTTTCTTCTCAATGAATGGTTTTTGCGTCACGTTTCTTGAGGTACACATTCAATTATAATCTGTTTTAACCAAAAATGTAAAAAAAAAGCAACTTAAAATCAATTATGAGATTATATAACCATTTAAAGGGAGAAACAAAGCTTTTGAAGGCATAAGTGACTATAAAAGAAGTTTTCTTCTCAATGAATGGTTTTTGCATCACGTTTCTCGAGGTAAACATTCAATTATAATCTGTTTTAACTAAAAATGTAAGAAAACTCAACTTAAAATCAATTATGGGATTATATAACCATTTAAAGGGTGAAACAAAGCTTTTGAAGGCATAAGTGACTATAAAAGAAGTTTTCTTCTCAATGAATGGTTTTTGCATCACGTTTCTCGAGGTAAACATTCAATTATAATCTGTTTTAACCAAAAATGTAAAAACATTCAACTTAAAATCAATTATGAGATTATATAACCATTTAAAGGGAAAAACAAAGCTTTTGAAGGCATAAGTGACTATAAAAGAAGTTTTCTTCTCAATGAATGGTTTTTGCATCACGTTTCTCAAGGTAAACATTCAATTATAATCTGTTTTAACCAAAAATGTAAAAAAAACTAAACTTAAAATCAATTATGAAGTTCTATAACCATTTAAAGGGAGAAACAAAGCTTTTGAAGGTATAAGTGACTATAAAAGAAGTTTTCTTCTCAATGAATGGTTTTTGCATCACGTTTCTCGAGGTAAACATTCAATTATAATCTGTTTTAACCAAAAATGTAAAAACATTCAACTTAAAATCAATTATGAGATTATATAACCATTTAAAGGGAAAAACAAAGCTTTTGAAGGCATAAGTGACTATAAAAGAAGTTTTCTTCTCAATGAATGGTTTTTGCATCACGTTTCTCAAGGTAAACATTCAATTATAATCTGTTTTAACCAAAAATGTTAAAAAAACTAAACTTAAAATCAATTATGAAGTTCTATAACCATTTAAAGGGAGAAACAAAGCTTTTGAAGGTATAAGTGACTATAAAAGAAGTTTTCTTCTCAATGAATGGTTTTTGCATCACGTTTCTCGAGGTAAACATTCAATTATAATCTGTTTTAACCAAAAATGTAAACAAATTCAACTTAAAATCAATTATGAGATTATATAACCATTTAAAGGGAGAAACAAAGCTTTTGAAGGCATAAGTGACTATAAAAGAAGTTTTCTTCTCAATGAATGGTTTTTGCATCACGTTTCTCGAGGTAAACAATCAATTATAATCTGTTTTAACTAAAAATGTAAGAAAACTCAACTTAAAATCAATTATGGGATTATATAACCATTTAAAGGGAGAAACAAAGCTTTTGAAGGCATAAGTGACTATAAAAGAAGTTTTCTTCTCAATGAATGGTTTTTGCATCACGTTTCTCGAGGTAAACATACAATTATAATCTGTTTTAACCAAAAATCTAAAAAAATTCAACTTAAAATCAATTATAAGATTATATAACCATTTAAAGGGAGAAACAAAGCTTTTGAAGGCATAAGTGACTATAAAAGAAGTTTTCTTCTCAATGAATGGTTTTTGCATCACGTTTCTCGAGGTAAACATTCAATTATAATCTGTTTTAACCAAAAATGTAAAAAATTTCAACTTAAAATCAATTATGAGATTATATAACCATTTAAAGGGAGAAAAAAAGCTTTTGAAGGCATAAGTGACTATAAAAGAAGTTTTCTTCTCAATGAATGGTTTTTGCATCACGTTTCTCGAGGTGAACTTTCAATTATAATCTGTTTTAACCAAAAATATAAAAAAAAAGCAACTTAAAATCAATTATGAGATTATATAACCATTTAAAGGGAGAAACAAAGCTTTTGAAGGCATAAGTGACTATAAAAGAAGTTTTCTTCTCAATGAATGGTTTTTGCATCACGTTTCTCTAGGTAAACATTCAATTATAATCTGTTTTAACCAAAAATGTAAAAAAATTCAACTTAAAATCAATTATGAGATTATATAACCATTGAAAGGGAGAAACAAAGCTTTTGAAGGCATAAGTGACTATAAAAGAAGTTTTCTTCTCAATGAATGGTTTTTTCATCACGTTTCTCGAGGTAAACATTCAATTGTAATCTGTTTTAACCAAAAATGTGAAAAAATTCAACTTAAAATCAATTATGATATTATATAACCATTTAAAGGGAGAAACAAAGCTTTTGAAGGCATAAGTGACTATAAAAGAAGTTTTCTTCTCAATGAATGGTTTTTTCATCACGTTTCTCGAGGTAAACATTCAATTATAATCTGTTTTAACCAAAAATGTAAAAAAATTCAACTTAAAATCAATTATGAGATTATATAACCATTTAAAGGGAGAAAAAAAGCTTTTGAAGGCATAAGTGACTATAAAAGAAGTTTTCTTCTCAATGAATGGTTTTTGCATCACGTTTCTCGAGGTGAACTTTCAATTATAATCTGTTTTAACCAAAAATATAAAAAAAAAGCAACTTAAAATCAATTATGAGATTATATAACCATTTAAAGGGAGAAACAAAGCTTTTGAAGGCATAAGTGACTATAAAAGAAGTTTTCTTCTCAATGAATGGTTTTTGCATCACGTTTCTCTAGGTAAACATTCAATTATAATCTGTTTTAACCAAAAATGTAAAAAAATTGAACTTAAAATCAATTATGAGATTATATAACCATTGAAAGGGAGAAACAAAGCTTTTGAAGGCATAAGTGACTATAAAAGAAGTTTTCTTCTCAATGAATGGTTTTTGCATCACGTTTCTCGAGGTAAACATTCAATTATAATCTGTTTTAACCAAAAATGTGAAAAAATTCAACTTAAAATCAATTATGATATTATATAACCATTTAAAGGAAGAAACAAAGCTTTTGAAGGCATAAGTGACTATAAAAGAAGTTTTCTTCTCAATGAATGGTTTTTGCATCACGTTTCTCGAGGTAAACATTCAATTATAATCTGTTTTAACCAAAAATGTAAAAAAATTCAACTTAAAATCAATTATGAGATTATATAACCATTTAAAGGGAGAAACAAAGCTTTTGAAGGCATAAGTGACTATAAAAGAAGTTTTCTTCTCAATGAATGGTTTTTGCATCACGTTTCTCGAGGTAAACATTCAATTATAATCTGTTTTAACCAAAAATGTGAAAAAATTCAACTTAAAATCAATTATGATATTATATAACCATTTAAAGGAAGAAACAAAGCTTTTGAAGGCATAAGTGACTATAAAAGAAGTTTTCTTCTCAATGAATGATTTTTGCATCACGTTTCTCAAGGTAAACATTCAATTATAATCTGTTTTAACCAAAAATGTAAAAAAAACGCAACTTAAAATCAATTATGAGATTATATAACCATTTAAAGGGAAACACAAAGCTTTTGAAGGCATAAGTGACTATAAAAGAAGTTTTCTTCTCAATGAATGGCTTTCGCTTCAAGATTCTCGAGGTAAACATTCAATTATAATCTGTTTTAACCAAAAATGTAAAAAAATTCAACTTAAAATCAATTATGAGATTATATAACCATTTAAAGGGTGAAACAAAGCTTTTGAAGGCATAAGTGACTATAAAAGAAGTTTTCTTCTCAATGAATGGCTTTCGGTTCAAGATACTCGAGGTAAACATTCAATTATAATCTGTTTTAACCAAAAATGTAAAAAAATTCAACTTAAAATCAATTATGAGATTATATAACCATTTAAAGGGAGAAACAAAGCTTTTGAAGGCATAAGTGACTATAAAAGAAGTTTTCTTCTCAATGAATGGTTTTTGCATCACGTTTCTCTAGGTAAACATTCAATTATAATCTGTTTTAACCAAAAATGTAAAAAAATTCAACTTAAAATCAATTATGAGATTATATAATCATTGAAAGGGAGAAACAAAGCTTTTGAAGGCATAAGTGACTATAAAAGAAGTTTTCTTCTCAATGAATGGTTTTTGCATCACGTTTCTCGAGGTAAACATTCAATTATAATCTGTTTGAACAAAAAATGTAAAAAAAACGCAACTTAAAATCAATTATGAGATTATATAACCATTTAAAGGGAGAAACAAAGCTTTTGAAGGCATAAGTGACTATAAAAGAAGTTTTCTTCTCAATGAATGGTTTTTGCATCACGTTTCTCGAGGTAAACATTCAATTATAATCTGTTTTAACCAAAAATGTAAAAAAATTCAACTTAAAATCAATTATGAGGTTATATAACCATTTAAAGGGAGAAACAAAGCTTTTGAAGGCATAAGTGACTATAAAAGAAGTTTTCTTCTCAATGAATGGTTTTTGCAACACGTTTCTCGAGGTAAACATTCAATTATAATCTGTTTTAACCAAAAATGTAAAAAAATTCAACTTAAAATCAATTATGAGGTTATATAACCATTTAAAGGGAGAAACAAAGCTTTTGAAGGCATAAGTGACTATAAAAGAAGTTTTCTTCTCAATGAATGGTTTTTGCAACACGTTTCTCGAGGTAAACATTCAATTATAATCTGTTTTAACCAAAAATGTAAAAAAATTCAACTTAAAATCAATTATGAGATTATATAACCATTTAAAGGGAGAAACAAAGCTTTTGAAGGCATAAGTGACTATAAAAGAAGTTTTCTTCTCAATGAATGGTTTTTGCATCACCTTTCTCGAGGTAAACATTCAATTATAATCTGTTTTAACCAAAAATGTAAAAAAATTCAACTTAAAATCAATTATGAGATTATATAACCATTTAAAGGGTGAAACAAAGCTTTTGAAGGCATAAGTGACTATAAAAGAAGTTTTCTTCTCAATGAATGGTTTTTGCATCACGTTTCTCGAGGTAAACATTCAATTATAATCTGTTTTAACCAAAAATGTAAAAAAACTCAACTTAAAATCAATTATGAGATTATATAACCATTTAAAGGGAGAAACAAAGCTTTTGAAGGCATAAGTGACTATAAAAGAAGTTTTCTTCTCAATGAATGGTTTTTGCATCACGTTTCTCGAGGTACACATTCAATTATAATCTGTTTTAACCAAAAATGTAAAAAAAAAGCAACTTAAAATCAATTATGAGATTATATAACCATTTAAAGGGAGAAACAAAGCTTTTAAAGGCATAAGTGACTATAAAAGAAGTTTTCTTCTCAGTGAATGGTTTTTGCATCACGTTTCTCGAGGTAAACATTCAATTATAATCTGTTTTAACTAAAAATGTAAAAAAACTCAACTTAAAATCAATTATGGGATTATATAACCATTTAAAGGGAGAAACAAAGCTTTTCAAGGCATAAGTGACTATAAAAGAAGTTTTCTTCTCAATGAATGGCTTTCGCTTCAACATACTCGAGGTAAACATTCAATTATAATCTGTTTTAACCAAAAATGTAAAAAAATTCAACTTAAAATCAATTATGAGATTATATAACCATTTAAAGGGTGAAACAAAGCTTTTGAAGGCATAAATGACTATAAAAGAAGTTTTCTTCTCAATAATTGATTTTTGTATCACGTTTCTCGAGCTAAACATTCAATTATAATCTGTTTTAACCAAAAATGTAAAAAAATTCAACTTAAAATCAATTATGAGATTATATAACCATTTAAAGGGAGAAACAAAGCTTTTGAAGGCATAAGTGACTATAAAAGAAGTTTTCTTCTCAAAGAATGGTTTTTGCATCACGTTTCTCGAGGTAAACATTCAATTATAATCTGTTTGAACAAAAAATGTAAAAAAAACGCAACTTAAAATCAATTATGAGATTATATAACCATTTAAAGGGAGAAACAAAGCTTTTGAAGGCATAAGTGACTATAAAAGAAGTTTTCTTCTCAATGAATGGTTTTTGCATCACGTTTGTCGAGGTAAACATTCAATTATAATCTGTTTTAACCAAAAATGTAAAAAAATTCAACTTAAAATCAATTATGAGATTATATAACCATTTAAAGGGAGAAACAAAGCTTTTCAAGGCATAAGTGACTATAAAAGAAGTTTTCTTCTCAATGAATGGCTTTCGCTTCAACATACTCGAGGTAAACATTCAATTATAATCTGTTTTAACCAAAAATGTAAAAAAATTCAACTTAAAATCAATTATGAGATTATATAACCATTTAAAGGGAGAAACAAAGCTTTTGAAGGCATAAGTGACTATAAAAGAAGTTTTCTTCTCAATGAATGGTTTTTGCATCACCTTTCTCGAGGTAAACATTCAATTATAATCTGTTTTAACCAAAAATGTAAAAAAATTCAACTTAAAATCAATTATGAGATTATATAACCATTTAAAGGGTGAAACAAAGCTTTTGAAGGCATAAGTGACTATAAAAGAAGTTTTCTTCTCAATGAATGGTTTTTGCATCACGTTTCTCGAGGTAAACATTCAATTATAATCTGTTTTAACCAAAAATGTAAAAAAATTCAACTTAAAATCAATTATGAGATTATATAACCATTTAAAGGGAGAAACAAAGCTTTTGAAGGCATAAGTGACTATAAAAGAAGTTTTCTTCTCAATGAATGGTTTTTGCATCACCTTTCTCGAGGTAAACATTCAATTATAATCTGTTTTAACCAAAAATGTAAAAAAATTCAACTTAAAATCAATTATGAGATTATATAACCATTTAAAGGGAGAAACAAAGCTTTTCAAGGCATAAGTGACTATAAAAGAAGTTTTCTTCTCAATGAATGGCTTTCGCTTCAACATACTCGAGGTAAACATTCAATTATAATCTGTTTTAACCAAAAATGTAAAAAAATTCAACTTAAAATCAATTATGAGATTATATAACCATTTAAAGGGAGAAACAAAGCTTTTGAAGGCATAAGTGACTATAAAAGAAGTTTTCTTCTCAATGAATGGTTTTTGCATCACCTTTCTCGAGGTAAACATTCAATTATAATCTGTTTTAACCAAAAATGTAAAAAAATTCAACTTAAAATCAATTATGAGATTATATAACCATTTAAAGGGTGAAACAAAGCTTTTGAAGGCATAAGTGACTATAAAAGAAGTTTTCTTCTCAATGAATGGTTTTTGCATCACGTTTCTCGAGGTAAACATTCAATTATAATCTGTTTTAACCAAAAATGTAAAAAAAACGCAACTTAAAATCAATTATGAGATTATATAACCATTTAAAGGGAGAAACAAAGCTTTTGAAGGCATAAGTGACTATAAAAGAAGTTTTCTTCTCAATGAATGGTTTTTGCATCACGTTTCTCGAGGTAAACATTCAATTATAATCTGTTTTAACCAAAAATGTAAAAAAATTCAACTTAAAATCAATTATGAGATTATATAACCATTTAAAGGGAGAAACAAAGCTTTTGAAGGCATAAGTGACTATAAAAGAAGTTTTCTTCTCAATGAATGGTTTTTGCATCACCTTTCTCGAGGTAAACATTCAATTATAATCTGTTTTAACCAAAAATGTAAAAAAATTCAACTTAAAATCAATTATGAGATTATATAACCATTTAAAGGGTGAAACAAAGCTTTTGAAGGCATAAGTGACTATAAAAGAAGTTTTCTTCTCAATGAATGGTTTTTGCATCACGTTTCTCGAGGTACACATTCAATTATAATCTGTTTTAACCAAAAATATAAAAAAAAGCAACTTAAAATCAATTATGAGATTATATAACCATTTAAAGGGAGAAACAAAGCTTTTGAAGGCATAAGTGACTATAAAAGAAGTTTTCTTCTCAATGAATGGTTTTTGCATCACGTTTCTCGAGGTAAACATTCAATTATAATCTGTTTTAACCAAAAATGTAAAAAAATTCAACTTAAAATCAATTATGCGATTATATAACCATTTAAAGGGAGAAACAAAGCTTTTGAAGGCATAAGTGACTATAAAAGAAGTTTTCTTCTCAATGAATGGCTTTCGCTTCAAGATACTCGAGGTAAACATTCAATTATAATCTGTTTTAACCAAAAATGTAAAAAAATTCAACTTAAAATCAATTATGAGATTATATAACCATTTAAAGGGAGAAACAAAGCTTTTGAAGGCATAAGTGACTATAAAAGAAGTTTTCTTCTCAATGAATGGTTTTTGCATCACGTTTCTCGAGGTAAACATTCAATTATAATCTGTTTTAACCAAAAATGTAAAAAAATTCAACTTAAAATCAATTATGAGATTATATAACCATTTAAAGGGAGAAACAAAGCTTTTGAAGGCATAAGTGACTATAAAAGAAGTTTTCTTCTCAATGAATGGTTTTTGCATCACGTTTCTCGAGGTAAACATTCAATTATAATCTGTTTTAACTAAAAATGTAAGAAAACTCAACTTAAAATCAATTATGGGATTATATAACCATTTAAAGGGAGAAACAAAGCTTTTGAAGGCATAAGTGACTATAAAAGAAGTTTTCTTCTCAATGAATGGTTTTTGCATCACGTTTCTCGAGGTAAACATTCAATTATAATCTGTTTTAACCAAAAATGTAAAAAAAACGCAACTTAAAATCAATTATGAGATTATATAACCATTTAAAGGGAAAAACAAAGCTTTTGAAGGCATAAGTGACTATAAAAGAAGTTTTCTTCTCAATGAATGGTTTTTGCATCACGTTTCTCGAGGTAAACATTCAATTATAATCTGTTTTAACCAAAAATGTGAAAAAATTCAACTTAAAATCAATTATGAGATTATATAACCATTTAAAGGAAGAAACAAAGCTTTTGAAGGCATAAGTGACTATAAAAGAAGTTTTCTTCTCAATGAATGGTTTTTGCATCACGTTTCTCGAGGTAAACATTCAATTATAATCTGTTTTAACCAAAAATGTAAAAAAATTCAACTTAAAATCAATTATGAGATTATATAACCATTTAAAGGGTGAAACAAAGCTTTTGAAGGCATAAGTGACTATAAAAGAAGTTTTCTTCTCAATGAATGGTTTTTGCATCAGGTTTCTCGAGGTAAACATTCAATTATAATCTGTTTGAACAAAAAATGTAAAAAAAACGCAACTTAAAATCAATTATGAGATTATATAACCATTTAAAGGGAGAAACAAAGCTTTTGAAGGCATAAGTGACTATAAAAGAAGTTTTCTTCTCAATGAATGGTTTTTGCATCACGTTTCTCGAGGTAAACATTCAATTATAATCTGTTTTAACCAAAAATGTAAAAAAATTCAACTTAAAATCAATTATGAGATTATATAACCATTTAAAGGGAGAAACAAAGCTTTTCAAGGCATAAGTGACTATAAAAGAAGTTTTCTTCTCAATGAATGGCTTTCGCTTCAACATACTCGAGGTAAACATTCAATTATAATCTGTTTTAACCAAAAATGTAAAAAAATTCAACTTAAAATCAATTATGAGATTATATAACCATTTAAAGGGAGAAACAAAGCTTTTGAAGGCATAAGTGACTATAAAAGAAGTTTTCTTCTCAATGAATGGTTTTTGCATCACCTTTCTCGAGGTAAACATTCAATTATAATCTGTTTTAACCAAAAATGTAAAAAAATTCAACTTAAAATCAATTATGAGATTATATAACCATTTAAAGGGTGAAACAAAGCTTTTGAAGGCATAAGTGACTATAAAAGAAGTTTTCTTCTCAATGAATGGTTTTTGCATCACGTTTCTCGAGGTAAACATTCAATTATAATCTGTTTTAACCAAAAATGTAAAAAAATTCAACTTAAAATCAATTATGAGATTATATAACCATTTAAAGGGAGAAACAAAGCTTTTAAAGGCATAAGTGACTATAAAAGAAGTTTTCTTCTCAATGAATGGTTTTTGTATCACCTTTCTCGAGGTAAACATTCAATTATAATCTGTTTTAACCAAAAATGTAAAAAAATTCAACTTAAAATCAATTATGAGATTATATAACCATTTAAAGGGAGAAACAAAGCTTTTCAAGGCATAAGTGACTATAAAAGAAGTTTTCTTCTCAATGAATGGCTTTCGCTTCAACATACTCGAGGTAAACATTCAATTATAATCTGTTTTAACCAAAAATGTAAAAAAATTCAACTTAAAATCAATTATGAGATTATATAACCATTTAAAGGGAGAAACAAAGCTTTTGAAGGCATAAGTGACTATAAAAGAAGTTTTCTTCTCAATGAATGGTTTTTGCATCACCTTTCTCGAGGTAAACATTCAATTATAATCTGTTTTAACCAAAAATGTAAAAAAATTCAACTTAAAATCAATTATGAGATTATATAACCATTTAAAGGGTGAAACAAAGCTTTTGAAGGCATAAGTGACTATAAAAGAAGTTTTCTTCTCAATGAATGGTTTTTGCATCACGTTTCTCGAGGTAAACATTCAATTATAATCTGTTTTAACCAAAAATGTAAAAAAAACGCAACTTAAAATCAATTATGAGATTATATAACCATTTAAAGGGAGAAACAAAGCTTTTGAAGGCATAAGTGACTATAAAAGAAGTTTTCTTCTCAATGAATGGTTTTTGCATCACGTTTCTCGAGGTAAACATTCAATTATAATCTGTTTTAACCAAAAATGTAAAAAAATTCAACTTAAAATCAATTATGAGATTATATAACCATTTAAAGGGAGAAACAAAGCTTTTGAAGGCATAAGTGACTATAAAAGAAGTTTTCTTCTCAATGAATGGTTTTTGCATCACGTTTCTCGAGGTAAACATTCAATTATAATCTGTTTTAACTAAAAATGTAAGAAAACTCAACTTAAAATCAATTATGGGATTATATAACCATTTAAAGGGAGAAACAAAGCTTTTGAAGGCATAAGTGACTATAAAAGAAGTTTTCTTCTCAATGAATGGTTTTTGCATCATGTTTCTCGAGGTAAACATTCAATTATAATCTGTTTTAACCAAAAATGTAAAAAAAACGTAACTTAAAATCAATTATGAGATTATATAACCATTTAAAGGGAGAAACAAAGCTTTTGAAGGCATAAGTGACTATAAAAGAAGTTTTCTTCTCAATGAATGGTTTTTGCATCACGTTTCTCGAGGTAAACATTCAATTAAAATCTGTTTTAACCAAAAATGTGAAAAAATTCAACTTAAAATCAATTATGAGATTATATAACAATTTAAAGGAAGAAACAAAGCTTTTGAAGGCATAAGTGACTATAAAAGAAGTTTTCTTCTCAATGAATGGTTTTTGCATCACGTTTCTCGAGGTAAACATTCAATTATAATCTGTTTTAACCAAAAATGTAAAAAAAACGCAACTTAAAATCAATTATGAGATTATATAACCATTTAAAGGGAAAAACAAAGCTTTTGAAGGCATAAGTGACTATAAAAGAAGTTTTCTTCTCAATGAATGGTTTTTGCATCACGTTTCTCGAGGTAAACATTCAATTATAATCTGTTTTAACCAAAAATGTAAAAAAATTCAACTTAAAATCAATTATGAGATTATATAACCATTTAAAGGGAGAAACAAAGCTTTTCAAGGCATAAGTGACTATAAAAGAAGTTTTCTTCTCAATGAATGGCTTTCGCTTCAACATACTCGAGGTAAACATTCAATTATAATCTGTTTTAACCAAAAATGTAAAAAAATTCAACTTAAAATCAATTATGAGATTATATAACCATTTAAAGGGAGAAACAAAGCTTTTGAAGGTATAAGTGACTATAAAAGAAGTTTTCTTCTCAATGAATGGTTTTTGCATCACCTTTCTCGAGGTAAACATTCAATTATAATCTGTTTTAACCAAAAATGTAAAAAAATTCAACTTAAAATCAATTATGAGATTATATAACCATTTAAAGGGTGAAACAAAGCTTTTGAAGGCATAAGTGACTATAAAAGAAGTTTTCTTCTCAATGAATGGTTTTTGCATCACGTTTCTCGAGGTAAACATTCAATTATAATCTGTTTTAACCAAAAATGTAAAAAAATTCAACTTAAAATCAATTATGAGATTATATAACCATTTAAAGGGAGAAACAAAGCTTTTGAAGGCATAAGTGACTATAAAAGAAGTTTTCTTCTCAATGAATGGTTTTTGCATCACCTTTCTCGAGGTAAACATTCAATTATAATCTGTTTTAACCAAAAATGTAAAAAAATTCAACTTAAAATCAATTATGAGATTATATAACCATTTAAAGGGAGAAACAAAGCTTTTCAAGGCATAAGTGACTATAAAAGAAGTTTTCTTCTCAATGAATGGCTTTCGCTTCAACATACTCGAGGTAAACATTCAATTATAATCTGTTTTAACCAAAAATGTAAAAAAATTCAACTTAAAATCAATTATGAGATTATATAACCATTTAAAGGGAGAAACAAAGCTTTTGAAGGCATAAGTGACTATAAAAGAAGTTTTCTTCTCAATGAATGGTTTTTGCATCACCTTTCTCGAGGTAAACATTCAATTATAATCTGTTTTAACCAAAAATGTAAAAAAATTCAACTTAAAATCAATTATGAGATTATATAACCATTTAAAGGGTGAAACAAAGCTTTTGAAGGCATAAGTGACTATAAAAGAAGTTTTCTTCTCAATGAATGGCTTTCGCTTCAAGATTCTCGAGGTAAACATTCAATTATAATCTGTTTTAACCAAAAATGTAAAAAAATTCAACTTAAAATCAATTATGTGATTATATAACCATTTAAAGGGTGAAACAAAGCTTTTGAAGGCATAAGTGACTATAAAAGAAGTTTTCTTCTCAATGAATGGTTTTTGCATCACGTTTCTCGAGGTACACATTCAATTATAATCTGTTTTAACCAAAAATGTAAAAAAAAAGCAACTTAAAATCAATTATGAGATTATATAACCATTTAAAGGGAGAAACAAAGCTTTTAAAGGCATAAGTGACTATAAAAGAAGTTTTCTTCTCAATGAATGGTTTTTGCATCACGTTTCTCGAGGTAAACATTCAATTATAATCTGTTTTAACTAAAAATGTAAAAAAACTCAACTTAAAATCAATTATGGGATTATATAACCATTTAAAGGGAGAAACAAAGCTTTTGAAGGCATAAGTGACTATAAAAGAAGTTTTCTTCTCAATGAATGGCTTTCGCTTCAACATACTCGAGGTAAACATTCAATTATAATCTGTTTTAACCAAAAATGTAAAAAAATTCAACTTAAAATCAATTATGAGATTATATAACCATTTAAAGGGTGAAACAAAGCTTTTGAAGGCATAAATGACTATAAAAGAAGTTTTCTTCTCAATAATTGATTTTTGCATCACGTTTCTCGAGGTAAACATTCAATTATAATCTGTTTTAACCAAAAATGTAAAAAAATTCAACTTAAAATCAATTATGAGATTATATAACCATTTAAAGGGAGAAACAAAGCTTTTGAAGGCATAAGTGACTATAAAAGAAGTTTTCTTCTCAATGAATGGTTTTTGCATCACGTTTCTCGAGGTAAACATTCAATTATAATCTGTTTGAACAAAAAATGTAAAAAAAACGCAACTTAAAATCAATTATGAGATTATATAACCATTTAAAGGGAGAAACAAAGCTTTTGAAGGCATAAGTGACTATAAAAGAAGTTTTCTTCTCAATGAATGGTTTTTGCATCACGTTTCTCGAGGTAAACATTCAATTATAATCTGTTTTAACCAAAAATGTAAAAAAATTCAACTTAAAATCAATTATGAGATTATATAACCATTTAAAGGGAGAAACAAAGCTTTTGAAGGCATAAGTGACTATAAAAGAAGTTTTCTTCTCAATGAATGGTTTTTGCATCACGTTTCTCGAGGTACACATTCAATTATAATCTGTTTTAACCAAAAATGTAAAAAAATTCAACTTAAAATCAATTATGAGTTTATATAACCATTTAAAGGGAAAAACAAAGCTTTTGAAGGGATAAGTGACTATAAAAGAAGTTTTCTTCTCAATGAATGGTTTTTGCATCACGTTTCTCGAGGTAAACATTCAATTATAATCTCTTTTAACAAAAAATGTAAAAAAAACTAAACTTAAAATCAATTATGAGGTTATATAACCATTTAAAGGGAGAAACAAAGCTTTTGAAGGCATAAGTGACTATAAAAGAAGTTTTCTTCTCAATGAATGGTTTTTGCATCACGTTTCTCGAGGTAAACATTCAATTATAATCTGTTTTAACAAAAAATGTAAAAAAACTCAACTTAAAATCAATTATGAGGTTATATAACCATTTAAAGGGAGAAACAAAGCTTTTGAAGGCATAAGTGACTATAAAAGAAGTTTTCTTCTCAATGAATGGTTTTTGCATCACGTTTCTCAAGGTACACATTCAATTATAATCTGTTTTAACCAAAAATATAAAAAAAAGCAACTTAAAATCAATTATGAGATTATATAACCATTTAAAGGGAGAAACAAAGCTTTTGAAGGCATAAGTGACTATAAAAGAAGTTTTCTTCTCAATGAATGGTTTTTGCATCACGTTTCTCGAGGTAAACATTCAATTATAATCTGTTTTAACCAAAAATGTAAAAAAATTCAACTTAAAATCAATTATGCGATTATATAACCATTTAAAGGGAGAAACAAAGCTTTTGAAGGCATAAGTGACTATAAAAGAAGTTTTCTTCTCAATGAATGGCTTTCGCTTCAAGATACTCGAGGTAAACATTCAATTATAATCTGTTTTAACCAAAAATGTAAAAAAATTCAACTTAAAATCAATTATGAGATTATATAACCATTTAAAGGGAGAAACAAAGCTTTTGAAGGCATAAGTGACTATAAAAGAAGTTTTCTTCTCAATGAATGGTTTTTGCATCACGTTTCTCGAGGTAAACATTCAATTATAATCTGTTTTAACCAAAAATGTAAAAAAATTCAACTTAAAATCAATTATGAGATTATATAACCATTTAAAGGGAGAAACAAAGCTTTTGAAGGCATAAGTGACTATAAAAGAAGTTTTCTTCTCAATGAATGGTTTTTGCATCACGTTTCTCGAGGTAAACATTCAATTATAATCTGTTTTAACTAAAAATGTAAGAAAACTCAACTTAAAATCAATTATGGGATTATATAACCATTTAAAGGGAGAAACAAAGCTTTTGAAGGCATAAGTGACTATAAAAGAAGTTTTCTTCTCAATGAATGGTTTTTGCATCACGTTTCTCAAGGTAAACATTCAATTATAATCTGTTTTAACCAAAAATGTAAAAAAAACGCAACTTAAAATCAATTATGAGATTATATAACCATTTAAAGGGAGAAACAAAGCTTTTGAAGGCATAAGTGACTATAAAAGAAGTTTTCTTCTCAATGAATGGTTTTTGCATCACGTTTCTCGAGGTAAACATTCAATTATAATCTGTTTTAACCAAAAATGTGAAAAAATTCAACTTAAAATCAATTATGAGATTATATAACCATTTAAAGGAAGAAACAAAGCTTTTAAAGGCATAAGTGACTATAAAAGAAGTTTTCTTCTCAATGAATGGTTTTTGCATCACGTTTCTCGAGGTAAACATTCAATTATAATCTGTTTTAACCAAAAATGTAAAAAAAACGCAACTTAAAATCAATTATGAGATTATATAACCATTTAAAGGGAAAAACAAAGCTTTTGAAGGCATAAGTGACTATAAAAGAAGTTTTCTTCTCAATGAATGGCTTTCGCTTCAAGATTCTCGAGGTAAACATTCAATTATAATCTGTTTTAACCAAAAATGTAAAAAAATTCAACTTAAAATCAATTATGTGATTATATAACCATTTAAAGGGTGAAACAAAGCTTTTGAAGGCATAAGTGACTATAAAAGAAGTTTTCTTCTCAATGAATGGCTTTCGCTTCAAGATACTCGAGGTAAACATTCAATTATAATCTGTTTTAACCAAAAATGTAAAAAAATTCAACTTAAAATCAATTACGAGATTATATAACCATTTCAAGGGAGAAACAAAGCTTTTGAAGGCATAAGTGACTATAAAAGAAGTTTTCTTCTCAATGAATGGTTTTTGCATCACGTTTCTCGAGGCAAACATTCAGATATAATCTGTTTTAACCAAAAATGTAAAAAAATTCAACTTAAAATCAATTATGAGATTATATAACCATTTAAAGTGAGAAACAAAGCTTTTGAAGGCATAAGTGACTATAAAAGAAGTTTTCTTCTCAATGAATGGTTTTTGCATCACGTTTCTCGAGGTAAACATTCAATTATAATCTGTTTTAACCAAAAATGTAAAAAAATTCAACTTAAAATCAATTATGAGATTATATAACCATTTAAAGGGAGAAACAAAGCTTTTGAAGGCATAAGTGACTATAAAAGAAGTTTTCTTCTCAATGAATGGTTTTTGCATCACGTTTCTCGAGGTAAACATTCAATTATAATCTGTTTTAACCAAAAATGTAAAAAAATTCAACTTAAAATCAATTATGAGTTTATATAACCATTTAAAGGGAAAAACAAAGCTTTTGAAGGGATAAGTGACTATAAAAGAAGTTTTCTTCTCAATGAATGGTTTTTGCATCACGTTTCTCGAGGTAAACATTCAATTATAATCTCTTTCAACAAAAAATGTAAAAAAAACTAAACTTAAAATCAATTATGAGGTTATATAACCATTTAAAGGGAGAAACAAAGCTTTTGAAGGCATAAGTGACTATAAAAGAAGTTTTCTTCTCAATGAATGGTTTTTGCATCACGTTTCTCGAGGTAAACATTCAATTATAATCTGTTTTAACAAAAAATGTAAAAAAACTCAACTTAAAATCAATTATGAGGTTATATAACCATTTAAAGGGAGAAACAAAGCTTTTGAAGGCATAAGTGACTATAAAAGAAGTTTTCTTCTCAATGAATGGTTTTTGCATCACGTTTCTCAAGGTACACATTCAATTATAATCTGTTTTAACCAAAAATATAAAAAAAAGCAACTTAAAATCAATTATGAGATTATATAACCATTTAAAGGGAGAAACAAAGCTTTTGAAGGCATAAGTGACTATAAAAGAAGTTTTCTTCTCAATGAATGGTTTTTGCATCACGTTTCTCGAGGTAAACATTCAATTATAATCTGTTGTAACCAAAAATGTAAAAAAAAAGTAACTTTATATCAATTATGAGATTATATAACCATTTAAAGGGAGAAACAAAGCTTTTGAAGGCATAAGTGACTATAAAAGAAGTTTTCTTCTCAATGAATGGTTTTTGCATCATGTTTCTCGAGGTAAACATTCAATTATAATCTGTTTTAACCAAAAATGTGAAAAAATTCAACTTAAAATCAATTATGAGATTATATAACCATTTAAAGGAAGAAACAAAGCTTTTCAAGGCATAAGTGACTATAAAAGAAGTTTTCTTCTCAATGAATGGTTTTTGCATCACGTTTCTCGAGGTAAACATTCAATTATAATCTGTTTTAACCAAAAATGTAAAAAAAAAGCAACTTAAAATCAATTATGAGATTATATAACCATTTAAAGGGTGAAACAAAGCTTTTGAAGGCATAAATGACTATAAAAGAAGTTTTCTTCTCAATAATTGATTTTTGCATCACGTTTCTCGAGGTAAACATTCAATTATAATCTGTTTTAACCAAAAAAGTAAAAAAATTCAACTTAAAATCAATTATGAGATTATATAACCATTTAAAGGGAGAAACAAAGCTTTTGAAGGCATAAGTGACTATAAAAGAAGTTTTCTTCTCAATGAATGGTTTTTGCATCACGTTTCTCGAGGTAAACATTCAATTATAATCTGTTTTAACCAAAAATGTAAAAAAAAAGCAACTTTAAATCAATTATGAGATTATATAACCATTTAAAGGGAGAAACAAAGCTTTTGAAGGCATAAGTGACTATAAAAGAAGTTTTCTTCTCAATGAATGGTTTTTGCATCACGTTTCTCGAGGTAAACATTCAATTATAATCTGTTTTAACCAAAAATGTGAAAAAATTCAACTTAAAATCAATTATGAGATTATATAACCATTTAAAGGAAGAAACAAAGCTTTTGAAGGCATAAGTGACTATAAAAGAAGTTTTCTTCTCAACGAATGGTTTTTACATCACGTTTCTCGAGGTAAACATTCAATTATAATCTGTTTTAACCAAAAATGTAAAAAAAACGCAACTTAAAATCAATTATGAGATTATATAACCATTTAAAGGGAAAAACAAAGCTTTTGAAGGCATAAGTGACTATAAAAGAAGTTTTCTTCTCAATGAATGGCTTTCGCTTCAAGATTCTCGAGGTAAACATTCAATTATAATCTGTTTTAACCAAAAATGTAAAAAAATTCAACTTAAAATCAATTATGTGATTAGATAACCATTTAAAGGGTGAAACAAAGCTTTTGAAGGCATAAGTGACTATAAAAGAAGTTTTCTTCTCAATGAATGGCTTTCGCTTCAAGATACTCGAGGTAAACATTCAATTATAATCTGTTTTAACCAAAAATGTAAAAAAATTCAACTTAAAATCAATTACGAGATTATATAACCATTTCAAGGGAGAAACAAAGCTTTTGAAGGCATAAGTGACTATAAAAGAAGTTTTCTTCTCAATGAATGGTTTTTGCATCACGTTTCTCGAGGTAAACATTCAATTATAATCTGTTTTAACCAAAAATGTAAAAAAATTCAACTTAAAATCAATTATGAGATTATATAACCATTTAAAGGGCGAAACAAAGCTTTTGAAGGCATAAGTGACTATAAAAGAAGTTTTCTTCTCAATGAATGGTTTTTGCATCACGTTTCTCGAGGTAAACATTCAATTATAATCTGTTTTAACCAAAAATGTAAAAAAATTCAACTTAAAATCAATTATGAGATTATATAACCATTTAAAGGGAGAAACAAAGCTTTTGAAGGCATAAGTGACTATAAAAGAAGTTTTCTTCTCAATGAATGGTTTTTGCATCACGTTTCTCGAGGTAAACATTCAATTATAATCTGTTTTAACCAAAAATGTAAAAAAATTCAACTTAAAATCAATTATGAGTTTATATAACCATTTAAAGGGAAAAACAAAGCTTTTGAAGGGATAAGTGACTATAAAAGAAGTTTTCTTCTCAATGAATGGTTTTTGCATCACGTTTCTCGAGGTAAACATTCAATTATAATCTCTTTTAACAAAAAATGTAAAAAAAACTAAACTTAAAATCAATTATGAGGTTATATAACCATTTAAAGGGAGAAACAAAGCTTTTGAAGGCATAAGTGACTATAAAAGAAGTTTTCTTCTCAATGAATGGTTTTTGCATCACGTTTCTCGAGGTAAACATTCAATTATAATCTGTTTTAACAAAAAATGTAAAAAAACTCAACTTAAAATCAATTATGAGGTTATATAACCATTTAAAGGGAGAAACAAAGCTTTTGAAGGCATAAGTGACTATAAAAGAAGTTTTCTTCTCAATGAATGGTTTTTGCATCACGTTTCACAAGGTACACATTCAATTATAATCTGTTTTAACCAAAAATATAAAAAAAAAGCAACTTAAAATCAATTATGAGATTATATAACCATTTAAAGGGAGAAACAAAGCTTTTGAAGGCATAAGTGACTATAAAAGAAGTTTTCTTCTCAATGAATGGTTTTTGCATCACGTTTCTCGAGGTAAACATTCAATTATAATCTGTTGTAACCAAAAATGTAAAAAAAAAGCAACTTTAAATCAATTATGAGATTATATAACCATTTAAAGGGAGAAACAAAGCTTTTGAAGGCATAAGTGACTATAAAAGAAGTTTTCTTCTCAATGAATGGTTTTTGCATCACGTTTCTTGAGGTAAACATTCAATTATAATCTGTTTGAACAAAAAATGTAAAAAAAACGCAACTTAAAATCAATTATGAGATTATATAACCATTTAAAGGGAGAAACAAAGCTTTTGAAGGCATAAGTGACTATAAAAGAAGTTTTCTTCTCAATGAATGGTTTTTGCATCACGTTTCTCGAGGTAAACATTCAATTATAATCTGTTGTAACCAAAAATGTAAAAAAAAAGCAACTTTAAATCAATTATGAGATTATATAACCATTTAAAGGGAGAAACAAAGCTTTTGAAGGCATAAGTGACTATAAAAGAAGTTTTCTTCTCAATGAATGGTTTTTGCATCACGTTTCTTGAGGTAAACATTCAATTATAATCTGTTTGAACAAAAAATGTAAAAAAAACGCAACTTAAAATCAATTATGAGATTATATAACCATTTAAAGGGAGAAACAAAGCTTTTGAAGGCATAAGTGACTATAAAAGAAGTTTTCTTCTCAATGAATGGTTTTTGCATCACGTTTCTCGAGGTAAACATTCAATTATAATCTGTTTTAACCAAAAATGTAAAAAAATTCAACTTAAAATCAATTATGAGATTATATAACCATTTAAAGGGAGAAACAAAGCTTTTGAAGGCATAAGTGACTATAAAAGAAGTTTTCTTCTCAATGAATGGTTTTTGCATCACGTTTCTCGAGGTAAACATTCAATTATAATCTGTTTTAACCAAAAATGTAAAAAAATTCAACTTAAAATCAATTATGCGATTATATAACCATTTAAAGGGAGAAACAAAGCTTTTGATGGCATAAGTGACTATAAAAGAAGTTTTCTTCTCAATGAATGGCTTTCGCTTCAAGATACTCGAGGTAAACATTCAATTATAATCTGTTTTAACCAAAAATGTAAAAAAATTCAACTTAAAATCAATTATGAGATTATATAACCATTTAAAGGGAGAAACAAAGCTTTTGAAGGCATAAGTGACTATAAAAGAAGTTTTCTTCTCAATGAATGGTTTTTGCATCACGTTTCTCGAGGTAAACATTCAATTATAATCTGTTTTAACCAAAAATGTAAAAAAATTCAACTTAAAATCAATTATGAGATTATATAACCATTTAAAGGGAGAAACAAAGCTTTTGAAGGCATAAGTGACTATAAAAGAAGTTTTCTTCTCAATGAATGGCTTTCGCTTCAAGATACTCGAGGTAAACATTCAATTATAATCTGTTTTAACCAAAAATGTAAAAAAAAAGCAACTTAAAATCAATTATGAGATTATATAACCATTTAAAGGGAGAAACAAAGCTTTTGAAGGCATAAGTGACTATAAAAGAAGTTTTCTTCTCAATGAATGGTTTTTGCATCACGTTTCTCAAGGTAAACATTCAATTATAATCTGTTTTAACCAAAAATGTAAAAAAATTCAACTTAAAATCAATTATGCGATTATATAACCATTTAAAGGGAGAAACAAAGCTTTTGAAGGCATAAGTGACTATAAAAGAAGTTTTCTTCTCAATGAATGGCTTTCGCTTCAAGATACTCGAGGTAAACATTCAATTATAATCTGTTTTAACCAAAAATGTAAAAAAATTCAAGTTAAAATCAATTATGAGATTATATAACCATTTAAAGGGAGAAACAAAGCTTTTGAAGGCATAAGTGACTATAAAAGAAGTTTTCTTCTCAATGAATGGTTTTTGCATCACGTTTCTCGAGGTAAACATTCAATTATAATCTGTTTTAACCAAAAATGTAAAAAAATTCAACTTAAAATCAATTATGAGATTATATAACCATTTAAAGGGAGAAACAAAGCTTTTGAAGGCATAAGTGACTATAAAAGAAGTTTTCTTCTCAATGAATGGTTTTTGCATCACGTTTCTCGAGGTAAACATTCAATTATAATCTGTTTTAACTAAAAATGTAAGAAAACTCAACTTAAAATCAATTATGGGATTATATAACCATTTAAAGGGAGAAACAAAGCTTTTGAAGGCATAAGTGACTATAAAAGAAGTTTTCTTCTCAATGAATGGCTTTCGCTTCAAGATACTCGAGGTAAACATTCAATTATAATCTGTTTTAACAAAAAATGTAAAAAAATTCAACTTAAAATCAATTATGAGATTATATAACCATTTAAAGGGTGAAACAAAGCTTTTGAAGGCATAAATGACTATAAAAGAAGTTTTCTTCTCAATAATTGATTTTTGCATCACGTTTCTCGAGGTAAACATTCAATTATAATCTGTTTTAACCAAAAAAGTAAAAAAATTCAACTTAAAATCAATTATGAGATTATATAACCATTTAAAGGGAGAAACAAAGCTTTTGAAGGCATAAGTGACTATAAAAGAAGTTTTCTTCTCAATGAATGGTTTTTGCATCACGTTTCTCGAGGTAAACATTCAATTATAATCTGTTTTAACCAAAAATGTAAAAAAAAAGCAACTTAAAATCAATTATGAGATTATATAACCATTTAAAGGGAGAAACAAAGCTTTTGAAGGCATAAGTGACTATAAAAGAAGTTTTCTTCTCAATGAATGGTTTTTGCATCACGTTTCTCGAGGTAAACATTCAATTATAATCTGTTTTAACCAAAAATGTGAAAAAATTCAACTTAAAATCAATTATGAGATTATATAACCATTTAAAGGAAGAAACAAAGCTTTTGAAGGCATAAGTGACTATAAAAGAAGTTTTCTTCTCAATGAATGGTTTTTGCATCACGTTTCTCGAGGTAAACATTCAATTATAATCTGTTTTAACCAAAAATGTAAAAAAAACGCAACTTAAAATCAATTATGAGATTATATAACCATTTAAAGGGAAAAACAAAGCTTTTGAAGGCATAAGTGACTATAAAAGAAGTTTTCTTCTCAATGAATGGCTTTCGCTTCAAGATTCTCGAGGTAAACATTCAATTATAATCTGTTTTAACCAAAAATGTAAAAAAATTCAACTTAAAATCAATTATGTGATTATATAACCATTTAAAGGGTGAAACAAAGCTTTTGAAGGCATAAGTGACTATAAAAGAAGTTTTCTTCTCAATGAATGGCTTTCGCTTCAAGATACTCGAGGTAAACATTCAATTATAATCTGTTTTAACCAAAAATGTAAAAAAATTCAACTTAAAATCAATTACGAGATTATATAACCATTTCAAGGGAGAAACAAAGCTTTTGAAGGCATAAGTGACTATAAAAGACTTTTCTTCTCAATGAATGGTTTTTGCATCACGTTTCTCGAGGTAAACATTCAATTATAATCTGTTTTAACCAAAAATGTAAAAAAATTCAACTTAAAATCAATTATGAGATTATATAACCATTTAAAGGGAGAAACAAAGCTTTTGAAGGCATAAGTGACTATAAAAGAAGTTTTCTTCTCAATGAATGGTTTTTGCATCACGTTTCTCGAGGTAAACATTCAATTATAATCTGTTTTAACCAAAAATGTAAAAAAATTAAACTTAAAATCAATTATGAGATTATATAACCATTTAAAGGGAGAAACAAAGCTTTTGAAGGCATAAGTGACTATAAAAGAAGTTTTCTTCTCAATGAATGGTTTTTGCATCACGTTTCTCGAGGTAAACATTCAATTATAATCTGTTTTAACCAAAAATGTAAAAAAATTCAACTTAAAATCAATTATGTGATTATATAACCATTTAAAGGGTGAAACAAAGCTTTTGAAGGCATAAGTGACTATAAAAGAAGTTTTCTTCTCAATGAATGGCTTTCGCTTCAAGATACTCGAGGTAAACATTCAATTATAATCTGTTTTAACCAAAAATGTAAAAAAATTCAACTTAAAATCAATTACGAGATTATATAACCATTTCAAGGGAGAAACAAAGCTTTTGAAGGCATAAGTGACTATAAAAGAAGTTTTCTTCTCAATGAATGGTTTTTGCATCACGTTTCTCGAGGCAAACATTCAGATATAATCTGTTTTAACCAAAAATGTAAAAAAATTCAACTTAAAATCAATTATGAGATTATATAACCATTTAAAGTGAGAAACAAAGCTTTTGAAGGCATAAGTGACTATAAAAGAAGTTTTCTTCTCAATGAATGGTTTTTGCATCACGTTTCTCGAGGTAAACATTCAATTATAATCTGTTTTAACCAAAAATGTAAAAAAATTCAACTTAAAATCAATTATGAGATTATATAACCATTTAAAGGGAGAAACAAAGCTTTTGAAGGCATAAGTGACTATAAAAGAAGTTTTCTTCTCAATGAATGTTTTTGCATCACGTTTCTCGAGGTAAACATTCAATTATAATCTGTTTTAACCAAAAATGTAAAACAATTCAACTTAAAATCAATTATGAGTTTATATAACCATTTAAAGGGAAAAACAAAGCTTTTGAAGGGATAAGTGACTATAAAAGAAGTTTTCTTCTCAATGAATGGTTTTTGCATCACGTTTCTCGAGGTAAACATTCAATTATAATCTCTTTTAACAAAAAATGTAAAAAAAACTAAACTTAAAATCAATTATGAGGTTATATAACCATTTAAAGGGAGAAACAAAGCTTTTGAAGGCATAAGTGACTATAAAAGAAGTTTTCTTCTCAATGAATGGTTTTTGCATCACGTTTCTCGAGGTAAACATTCAATTATAATCTGTTTTAACAAAAAATGTAAAAAAACTCAACTTAAAATCAATTATGAGGTTATATAACCATTTAAAGGGAGAAACAAAGCTTTTGAAGGCATAAGTGACTATAAAAGAAGTTTTCTTCTCAATGAATGGTTTTTGCATCACGTTTCTCAAGGTACACATTCAATTATAATCTGTTTTAACCAAAAATATAAAAAAAAGCAACTTAAAATCAATTATGAGATTATATAACCATTTAAAGGGAGAAACAAAGCTTTTGAAGGCATAAGTGACTATAAAAGAAGTTTTCTTCTCAATGAATGGTTTTTGCATCACGTTTCTCGAGGTAAACATTCAATTATAATCTGTTGTAACCAAAAATGTAAAAAAAAAGTAACTTTATATCAATTATGAGATTATATAACCATTTAAAGGGAGAAACAAAGCTTTTGAAGGCATAAGTGACTATAAAAGAAGTTTTCTTCTCAATGAATGGTTTTTGCATCATGTTTCTCGAGGTAAACATTCAATTATAATCTGTTTTAACCAAAAATGTGAAAAAATTCAACTTAAAATCAATTATGAGATTATATAACCATTTAAAGGAAGAAACAAAGCTTTTCAAGGCATAAGTGACTATAAAAGAAGTTTTCTTCTCAATGAATGGTTTTTGCATCACGTTTCTCGAGGTAAACATTCAATTATAATCTGTTTTAACCAAAAATGTAAAAAAAAAGCAACTTAAAATCAATTATGAGATTATATAACCATTTAAAGGGTGAAACAAAGCTTTTGAAGGCATAAATGACTATAAAAGAAGTTTTCTTCTCAATAATTGATTTTTGCATCACGTTTCTCGAGGTAAACATTCAATTATAATCTGTTTTAACCAAAAAAGTAAAAAAATTCAACTTAAAATCAATTATGAGATTATATAACCATTTAAAGGGAGAAACAAAGCTTTTGAAGGCATAAGTGACTATAAAAGAAGTTTTCTTCTCAATGAATGGTTTTTGCATCACGTTTCTCGAGGTAAACATTCAATTATAATCTGTTTTAACCAAAAATGTAAAAAAAAAGCAACTTTAAATCAATTATGAGATTATATAACCATTTAAAGGGAGAAACAAAGCTTTTGAAGGCATAAGTGACTATAAAAGAAGTTTTCTTCTCAATGAATGGTTTTTGCATCACGTTTCTCGAGGTAAACATTCAATTATAATCTGTTTTAACCAAAAATGTGAAAAAATTCAACTTAAAATCAATTATGAGATTATATAACCATTTAAAGGAAGAAACAAAGCTTTTGAAGGCATAAGTGACTATAAAAGAAGTTTTCTTCTCAACGAATGGTTTTTACATCACGTTTCTCGAGGTAAACATTCAATTATAATCTGTTTTAACCAAAAATGTAAAAAAAACGCAACTTAAAATCAATTATGAGATTATATAACCATTTAAAGGGAAAAACAAAGCTTTTGAAGGCATAAGTGACTATAAAAGAAGTTTTCTTCTCAATGAATGGCTTTCGCTTCAAGATTCTCGAGGTAAACATTCAATTATAATCTGTTTTAACCAAAAATGTAAAAAAATTCAACTTAAAATCAATTATGTGATTAGATAACCATTTAAAGGGTGAAACAAAGCTTTTGAAGGCATAAGTGACTATAAAAGAAGTTTTCTTCTCAATGAATGGCTTTCGCTTCAAGATACTCGAGGTAAACATTCAATTATAATCTGTTTTAACCAAAAATGTAAAAAAATTCAACTTAAAATCAATTACGAGATTATATAACCATTTCAAGGGAGAAACAAAGCTTTTGAAGGCATAAGTGACTATAAAAGAAGTTTTCTTCTCAATGAATGGTTTTTGCATCACGTTTCTCGAGGTAAACATTCAATTATAATCTGTTTTAACCAAAAATGTAAAAAAATTCAACTTAAAATCAATTATGAGATTATATAACCATTTAAAGGGCGAAACAAAGCTTTTGAAGGCATAAGTGACTATAAAAGAAGTTTTCTTCTCAATGAATGGTTTTTGCATCACGTTTCTCGAGGTAAACATTCAATTATAATCTGTTTTAACCAAAAATGTAAAAAAATTCAACTTAAAATCAATTATGAGATTATATAACCATTTAAAGGGAGAAACAAAGCTTTTGAAGGCATAAGTGACTATAAAAGAAGTTTTCTTCTCAATGAATGGTTTTTGCATCACGTTTCTCGAGGTAAACATTCAATTATAATCTGTTTTAACCAAAAATGTAAAAAAATTCAACTTAAAATCAATTATGAGTTTATATAACCATTTAAAGGGAAAAACAAAGCTTTTGAAGGGATAAGTGACTATAAAAGAAGTTTTCTTCTCAATGAATGGTTTTTGCATCACGTTTCTCGAGGTAAACATTCAATTATAATCTCTTTTAACAAAAAATGTAAAAAAAACTAAACTTAAAATCAATTATGAGGTTATATAACCATTTAAAGGGAGAAACAAAGCTTTTGAAGGCATAAGTGACTATAAAAGAAGTTTTCTTCTCAATGAATGGTTTTTGCATCACGTTTCTCGAGGTAAACATTCAATTATAATCTGTTTTAACAAAAAATGTAAAAAAACTCAACTTAAAATCAATTATGAGGTTATATAACCATTTAAAGGGAGAAACAAAGCTTTTGAAGGCATAAGTGACTATAAAAGAAGTTTTCTTCTCAATGAATGGTTTTTGCATCACGTTTCACAAGGTACACATTCAATTATAATCTGTTTTAACCAAAAATATAAAAAAAAAGCAACTTAAAATCAATTATGAGATTATATAACCATTTAAAGGGAGAAACAAAGCTTTTGAAGGCATAAGTGACTATAAAAGAAGTTTTCTTCTCAATGAATGGTTTTTGCATCACGTTTCTCGAGGTAAACATTCAATTATAATCTGTTGTAACCAAAAATGTAAAAAAAAAGCAACTTTAAATCAATTATGAGATTATATAACCATTTAAAGGGAGAAACAAAGCTTTTGAAGGCATAAGTGACTATAAAAGAAGTTTTCTTCTCAATGAATGGTTTTTGCATCACGTTTCTTGAGGTAAACATTCAATTATAATCTGTTTGAACAAAAAATGTAAAAAAAACGCAACTTAAAATCAATTATGAGATTATATAACCATTTAAAGGGAGAAACAAAGCTTTTGAAGGCATAAGTGACTATAAAAGAAGTTTTCTTCTCAATGAATGGTTTTTGCATCACGTTTCTCGAGGTAAACATTCAATTATAATCTGTTGTAACCAAAAATGTAAAAAAAAAGCAACTTTAAATCAATTATGAGATTATATAACCATTTAAAGGGAGAAACAAAGCTTTTGAAGGCATAAGTGACTATAAAAGAAGTTTTCTTCTCAATGAATGGTTTTTGCATCACGTTTCTTGAGGTAAACATTCAATTATAATCTGTTTGAACAAAAAATGTAAAAAAAACGCAACTTAAAATCAATTATGAGATTATATAACCATTTAAAGGGAGAAACAAAGCTTTTGAAGGCATAAGTGACTATAAAAGAAGTTTTCTTCTCAATGAATGGTTTTTGCATCACGTTTCTCGAGGTAAACATTCAATTATAATCTGTTTTAACCAAAAATGTAAAAAAATTCAACTTAAAATCAATTATGAGATTATATAACCATTTAAAGGGAGAAACAAAGCTTTTGAAGGCATAAGTGACTATAAAAGAAGTTTTCTTCTCAATGAATGGTTTTTGCATCACGTTTCTCGAGGTAAACATTCAATTATAATCTGTTTTAACCAAAAATGTAAAAAAATTCAACTTAAAATCAATTATGCGATTATATAACCATTTAAAGGGAGAAACAAAGCTTTTGATGGCATAAGTGACTATAAAAGAAGTTTTCTTCTCAATGAATGGCTTTCGCTTCAAGATACTCGAGGTAAACATTCAATTATAATCTGTTTTAACCAAAAATGTAAAAAAATTCAACTTAAAATCAATTATGAGATTATATAACCATTTAAAGGGAGAAACAAAGCTTTTGAAGGCATAAGTGACTATAAAAGAAGTTTTCTTCTCAATGAATGGTTTTTGCATCACGTTTCTCGAGGTAAACATTCAATTATAATCTGTTTTAACCAAAAATGTAAAAAAATTCAACTTAAAATCAATTATGAGATTATATAACCATTTAAAGGGAGAAACAAAGCTTTTGAAGGCATAAGTGACTATAAAAGAAGTTTTCTTCTCAATGAATGGCTTTCGCTTCAAGATACTCGAGGTAAACATTCAATTATAATCTGTTTTAACCAAAAATGTAAAAAAATTCAACTTAAAATCAATTATGAGTTTATATAACCATTTAAAGGGAAAAACAAAGCTTTTGAAGGGATAAGTGACTATAAAAGAAGTTTTCTTCTCAATGAATGGTTTTTGCATCACGTTTCTCGAGGTAAACATTCAATTATAATCTCTTTTAACAAAAAATGTAAAAAAAACTAAACTTAAAATCAATTATGAGGTTATATAACCATTTAAAGGGAGAAACAAAGCTTTTGAAGGCATAAGTGACTATAAAAGAAGTTTTCTTCTCAATGAATGGTTTTTGCATCACGTTTCTCGAGGTAAACATTCAATTATAATCTGTTTTAACCAAAAATGTAAAAAAATTCAACTTAAAATCAATTATGTGATTATATAACCATTTAAAGGGTGAAACAAAGCTTTTGAAGGCATAAGTGACTATAAAAGAAGTTTTCTTCTCAATGAATGGCTTTCGCTTCAAGATACTCGAGGTAAACATTCAATTATAATCTGTTTTAACCAAAAATGTAAAAAAATTCAACTTAAAATCAATTACGAGATTATATAACCATTTCAAGGGAGAAACAAAGCTTTTGAAGGCATAAGTGACTATAAAAGAAGTTTTCTTCTCAATGAATGGTTTTTGCATCACGTTTCTCGAGGTAAACATTCAATTATAATCTGTTTTAACCAAAAATGTAAAAAAATTCAACTTAAAATCAATTATGTGATTATATAACCATTTAAAGGGTGAAACAAAGCTTTTGAAGGCATAAGTGACTATAAAAGAAGTTTTCTTCTCAATGAATGGTTTTTGCATCACGTTTCTCGAGGTAAACATTCAATTATAATCTGTTTTAACCAAAAATGTAAAAAAATTCAACTTAAAATCAATTATGAGATTATATAACCATTTAAAGGGAGAAACAAAGCTTTTGAAGGCATAAGTGACTATAAAAGAAGTTTTCTTCTCAATGAATGGTTTTTGCATCACGTTTCTCGAGGTAAACATTCAATTATAATCTGTTTTAACCAAAAATGTAAAAAAATTCAACTTAAAATCAATTATGAGTTTATATAACCATTTAAAGGGAAAAACAAAGCTTTTGAAGGGATAAGTGACTATAAAAGAAGTTTTCTTCTCAATGAATGGTTTTTGCATCACGTTTCTCGAGGTAAACATTCAATTATAATCTCTTTTAACAAAAAATGTAAAAAAAACTAAACTTAAAATCAATTATGAGGTTATATAACCATTTAAAGGGAGAAACAAAGCTTTTGAAGGCATAAGTGACTATAAAAGAAGTTTTCTTCTCAATGAATGGTTTTTGCATCACGTTTCTCGAGGTAAACATTCAATTATAATCTGTTTTAACAAAAAATGTAAAAAAACTCAACTTAAAATCAATTATGAGGTTATATAACCATTTAAAGGGAGAAACAAAGCTTTTGAAGGCATAAGTGACTATAAAAGAAGTTTTCTTCTCAATGAATGGTTTTTGCATCACGTTTCTCAAGGTACACATTCAATTATAATCTGTTTTAACCAAAAATATAAAAAAAAGCAACTTAAAATCAATTATGAGATTATATAACCATTTAAAGGGAGAAACAAAGCTTTTGAAGGCATAAGTGACTATAAAAGAAGTTTTCTTCTCAATGAATGGTTTTTGCATCACGTTTCTCGAGGTAAACATTCAATTATAATCTGTTGTAACCAAAAATGTAAAAAAAAAGTAACTTTATATCAATTATGAGATTATATAACCATTTAAAGGGAGAAACAAAGCTTTTGAAGGCATAAGTGACTATAAAAGAAGTTTTCTTCTCAATGAATGGTTTTTGCATCATGTTTCTCGAGGTAAACATTCAATTATAATCTGTTTTAACCAAAAATGTGAAAAAATTCAACTTAAAATCAATTATGAGATTATATAACCATTTAAAGGAAGAAACAAAGCTTTTCAAGGCATAAGTGACTATAAAAGAAGTTTTCTTCTCAATGAATGGTTTTTGCATCACGTTTCTCGAGGTAAACATTCAATTATAATCTGTTTTAACCAAAAATGTAAAAAAAAAGCAACTTAAAATCAATTATGAGATTATATAACCATTTAAAGGGTGAAACAAAGCTTTTGAAGGCATAAATGACTATAAAAGAAGTTTTCTTCTCAATAATTGATTTTTGCATCACGTTTCTCGAGGTAAACATTCAATTATAATCTGTTTTAACCAAAAAAGTAAAAAAATTCAACTTAAAATCAATTATGAGATTATATAACCATTTAAAGGGAGAAACAAAGCTTTTGAAGGCATAAGTGACTATAAAAGAAGTTTTCTTCTCAATGAATGGTTTTTGCATCACGTTTCTCGAGGTAAACATTCAATTATAATCTGTTTTAACCAAAAATGTAAAAAAAAAGCAACTTTAAATCAATTATGAGATTATATAACCATTTAAAGGGAGAAACAAAGCTTTTGAAGGCATAAGTGACTATAAAAGAAGTTTTCTTCTCAATGAATGGTTTTTGCATCACGTTTCTCGAGGTAAACATTCAATTATAATCTGTTTTAACCAAAAATGTGAAAAAATTCAACTTAAAATCAATTATGAGATTATATAACCATTTAAAGGAAGAAACAAAGCTTTTGAAGGCATAAGTGACTATAAAAGAAGTTTTCTTCTCAACGAATGGTTTTTACATCACGTTTCTCGAGGTAAACATTCAATTATAATCTGTTTTAACCAAAAATGTAAAAAAAACGCAACTTAAAATCAATTATGAGATTATATAACCATTTAAAGGGAAAAACAAAGCTTTTGAAGGCATAAGTGACTATAAAAGAAGTTTTCTTCTCAATGAATGGCTTTCGCTTCAAGATTCTCGAGGTAAACATTCAATTATAATCTGTTTTAACCAAAAATGTAAAAAAATTCAACTTAAAATCAATTATGTGATTAGATAACCATTTAAAGGGTGAAACAAAGCTTTTGAAGGCATAAGTGACTATAAAAGAAGTTTTCTTCTCAATGAATGGCTTTCGCTTCAAGATACTCGAGGTAAACATTCAATTATAATCTGTTTTAACCAAAAATGTAAAAAAATTCAACTTAAAATCAATTACGAGATTATATAACCATTTCAAGGGAGAAACAAAGCTTTTGAAGGCATAAGTGACTATAAAAGAAGTTTTCTTCTCAATGAATGGTTTTTGCATCACGTTTCTCGAGGTAAACATTCAATTATAATCTGTTTTAACCAAAAATGTAAAAAAATTCAACTTAAAATCAATTATGAGATTATATAACCATTTAAAGGGCGAAACAAAGCTTTTGAAGGCATAAGTGACTATAAAAGAAGTTTTCTTCTCAATGAATGGTTTTTGCATCACGTTTCTCGAGGTAAACATTCAATTATAATCTGTTTTAACCAAAAATGTAAAAAAATTCAACTTAAAATCAATTATGAGATTATATAACCATTTAAAGGGAGAAACAAAGCTTTTGAAGGCATAAGTGACTATAAAAGAAGTTTTCTTCTCAATGAATGGTTTTTGCATCACGTTTCTCGAGGTAAACATTCAATTATAATCTGTTTTAACCAAAAATGTAAAAAAATTCAACTTAAAATCAATTATGAGTTTATATAACCATTTAAAGGGAAAAACAAAGCTTTTGAAGGGATAAGTGACTATAAAAGAAGTTTTCTTCTCAATGAATGGTTTTTGCATCACGTTTCTCGAGGTAAACATTCAATTATAATCTCTTTTAACAAAAAATGTAAAAAAAACTAAACTTAAAATCAATTATGAGGTTATATAACCATTTAAAGGGAGAAACAAAGCTTTTGAAGGCATAAGTGACTATAAAAGAAGTTTTCTTCTCAATGAATGGTTTTTGCATCACGTTTCTCGAGGTAAACATTCAATTATAATCTGTTTTAACAAAAAATGTAAAAAAACTCAACTTAAAATCAATTATGAGGTTATATAACCATTTAAAGGGAGAAACAAAGCTTTTGAAGGCATAAGTGACTATAAAAGAAGTTTTCTTCTCAATGAATGGTTTTTGCATCACGTTTCACAAGGTACACATTCAATTATAATCTGTTTTAACCAAAAATATAAAAAAAAAGCAACTTAAAATCAATTATGAGATTATATAACCATTTAAAGGGAGAAACAAAGCTTTTGAAGGCATAAGTGACTATAAAAGAAGTTTTCTTCTCAATGAATGGTTTTTGCATCACGTTTCTCGAGGTAAACATTCAATTATAATCTGTTGTAACCAAAAATGTAAAAAAAAAGCAACTTTAAATCAATTATGAGATTATATAACCATTTAAAGGGAGAAACAAAGCTTTTGAAGGCATAAGTGACTATAAAAGAAGTTTTCTTCTCAATGAATGGTTTTTGCATCACGTTTCTTGAGGTAAACATTCAATTATAATCTGTTTGAACAAAAAATGTAAAAAAAACGCAACTTAAAATCAATTATGAGATTATATAACCATTTAAAGGGAGAAACAAAGCTTTTGAAGGCATAAGTGACTATAAAAGAAGTTTTCTTCTCAATGAATGGTTTTTGCATCACGTTTCTCGAGGTAAACATTCAATTATAATCTGTTGTAACCAAAAATGTAAAAAAAAAGCAACTTTAAATCAATTATGAGATTATATAACCATTTAAAGGGAGAAACAAAGCTTTTGAAGGCATAAGTGACTATAAAAGAAGTTTTCTTCTCAATGAATGGTTTTTGCATCACGTTTCTTGAGGTAAACATTCAATTATAATCTGTTTGAACAAAAAATGTAAAAAAAACGCAACTTAAAATCAATTATGAGATTATATAACCATTTAAAGGGAGAAACAAAGCTTTTGAAGGCATAAGTGACTATAAAAGAAGTTTTCTTCTCAATGAATGGTTTTTGCATCACGTTTCTCGAGGTAAACATTCAATTATAATCTGTTTTAACCAAAAATGTAAAAAAATTCAACTTAAAATCAATTATGAGATTATATAACCATTTAAAGGGAGAAACAAAGCTTTTGAAGGCATAAGTGACTATAAAAGAAGTTTTCTTCTCAATGAATGGTTTTTGCATCACGTTTCTCGAGGTAAACATTCAATTATAATCTGTTTTAACCAAAAATGTAAAAAAATTCAACTTAAAATCAATTATGCGATTATATAACCATTTAAAGGGAGAAACAAAGCTTTTGATGGCATAAGTGACTATAAAAGAAGTTTTCTTCTCAATGAATGGCTTTCGCTTCAAGATACTCGAGGTAAACATTCAATTATAATCTGTTTTAACCAAAAATGTAAAAAAATTCAACTTAAAATCAATTATGAGATTATATAACCATTTAAAGGGAGAAACAAAGCTTTTGAAGGCATAAGTGACTATAAAAGAAGTTTTCTTCTCAATGAATGGTTTTTGCATCACGTTTCTCGAGGTAAACATTCAATTATAATCTGTTTTAACCAAAAATGTAAAAAAATTCAACTTAAAATCAATTATGAGATTATATAACCATTTAAAGGGAGAAACAAAGCTTTTGAAGGCATAAGTGACTATAAAAGAAGTTTTCTTCTCAATGAATGGCTTTCGCTTCAAGATACTCGAGGTAAACATTCAATTATAATCTGTTTTAACCAAAAATGTAAAAAAAAAGCAACTTAAAATCAATTATGAGATTATATAACCATTTAAAGGGAGAAACAAAGCTTTTGAAGGCATAAGTGACTATAAAAGAAGTTTTCTTCTCAATGAATGGTTTTTGCATCACGTTTCTCAAGGTAAACATTCAATTATAATCTGTTTTAACCAAAAATGTAAAAAAATTCAACTTAAAATCAATTATGCGATTATATAACCATTTAAAGGGAGAAACAAAGCTTTTGAAGGCATAAGTGACTATAAAAGAAGTTTTCTTCTCAATGAATGGCTTTCGCTTCAAGATACTCGAGGTAAACATTCAATTATAATCTGTTTTAACCAAAAATGTAAAAAAATTCAACTTAAAATCAATTATGAGATTATATAACCATTTAAAGGGAGAAACAAAGCTTTTGAAGGCATAAGTGACTATAAAAGAAGTTTTCTTCTCAATGAATGGTTTTTGCATCACGTTTCTCGAGGTAAACATTCAATTATAATCTGTTTTAACCAAAAATGTAAAAAAATTCAACTTAAAATCAATTATGAGATTATATAACCATTTAAAGGGAGAAACAAAGCTTTTGAAGGCATAAGTGACTATAAAAGAAGTTTTCTTCTCAATGAATGGTTTTTGCATCACGTTTCTCGAGGTAAACATTCAATTATAATCTGTTTTAACTAAAAATGTAAGAAAACTCAACTTAAAATCAATTATGGGATTATATAACCATTTAAAGGGAGAAACAAAGCTTTTGAAGGCATAAGTGACTATAAAAGAAGTTTTCTTCTCAATGAATGGCTTTCGCTTCAAGATACTCGAGGTAAACATTCAATTATAATCTGTTTTAACAAAAAATGTAAAAAAATTCAACTTAAAATCAATTATGAGATTATATAACCATTTAAAGGGAGAAACAAAGCTTTTGAAGGCATAAGTGACTATAAAAGAAGTTTTCTTCTCAATGAATGGTTTTTGCATCACGTTTCTCGAGGTAAACATTCAATTATAATCTGTTTTAACTAAAAATGTAAGAAAACTCAACTTAAAATCAATTATGGGATTATATAACCATTTAAAGGGAGAAACAAAGCTTTTGAAGGCATAAGTGACTATAAAAGAAGTTTTCTTCTCAATGAATGGCTTTCGCTTCAAGATACTCGAGGTAAACATTCAATTATAATCTGTTTTAACAAAAAATGTAAAAAAATTCAACTTAAAATCAATTATGAGATTATATAACCATTTAAAGGGTGAAACAAAGCTTTTGAAGGCATAAATGACTATAAAAGAAGTTTTCTTCTCAATAATTGATTTTTGCATCACGTTTCTCGAGGTAAACATTCAATTATAATCTGTTTTAACCAAAAAAGTAAAAAAATTCAACTTAAAATCAATTATGAGATTATATAACCATTTAAAGGGAGAAACAAAGCTTTTGAAGGCATAAGTGACTATAAAAGAAGTTTTCTTCTCAATGAATGGTTTTTGCATCACGTTTCTCGAGGTAAACATTCAATTATAATCTGTTTTAACCAAAAATGTAAAAAAAAAGCAACTTAAAATCAATTATGAGATTATATAACCATTTAAAGGGAGAAACAAAGCTTTTGAAGGCATAAGTGACTATAAAAGAAGTTTTCTTCTCAATGAATGGTTTTTGCATCACGTTTCTCGAGGTAAACATTCAATTATAATCTGTTTTAACCAAAAATGTGAAAAAATTCAACTTAAAATCAATTATGAGATTATATAACCATTTAAAGGAAGAAACAAAGCTTTTGAAGGCATAAGTGACTATAAAAGAAGTTTTCTTCTCAATGAATGGTTTTTGCATCACGTTTCTCGAGGTAAACATTCAATTATAATCTGTTTTAACCAAAAATGTAAAAAAAACGCAACTTAAAATCAATTATGAGATTATATAACCATTTAAAGGGAAAAACAAAGCTTTTGAAGGCATAAGTGACTATAAAAGAAGTTTTCTTCTCAATGAATGGCTTTCGCTTCAAGATTCTCGAGGTAAACATTCAATTATAATCTGTTTTAACCAAAAATGTAAAAAAATTCAACTTAAAATCAATTATGTGATTATATAACCATTTAAAGGGTGAAACAAAGCTTTTGAAGGCATAAGTGACTATAAAAGAAGTTTTCTTCTCAATGAATGGCTTTCGCTTCAAGATACTCGAGGTAAACATTCAATTATAATCTGTTTTAACCAAAAATGTAAAAAAATTCAACTTAAAATCAATTACGAGATTATATAACCATTTCAAGGGAGAAACAAAGCTTTTGAAGGCATAAGTGACTATAAAAGACTTTTCTTCTCAATGAATGGTTTTTGCATCACGTTTCTCGAGGTAAACATTCAATTATAATCTGTTTTAACCAAAAATGTAAAAAAATTCAACTTAAAATCAATTATGAGATTATATAACCATTTAAAGGGAGAAACAAAGCTTTTGAAGGCATAAGTGACTATAAAAGAAGTTTTCTTCTCAATGAATGGTTTTTGCATCACGTTTCTCGAGGTAAACATTCAATTATAATCTGTTTTAACCAAAAATGTAAAAAAATTAAACTTAAAATCAATTATGAGATTATATAACCATTTAAAGGGAGAAACAAAGCTTTTGAAGGCATAAGTGACTATAAAAGAAGTTTTCTTCTCAATGAATGGTTTTTGCATCACGTTTCTCGAGGTAAACATTCAATTATAATCTGTTTTAACCAAAAATGTAAAAAAATTCAACTTAAAATCAATTATGAGTTTATATAACCATTTAAAGGGAAAAACAAAGCTTTTGAAGGGATAAGTGACTATAAAAGAAGTTTTCTTCTCAATGAATGGTTTTTGCATCACGTTTCTCGAGGTAAACATTCAATTATAATCTCTTTTAACAAAAAATGTAAAAAAAAGCAACTTAAAATCAATTATGAGGTTATATAACCATTTAAAGGGAGAAACAAAGCTTTTGAAGGCATAAGTGACTATAAAAGAAGTTTTCTTCTCAATGAATGGTTTTTGCATCACGTTTCTCGAGGTAAACATTCAATTATAATCTGTTTTAACAAAAAATGTAAAAAAACTCAACTTAAAATCAATTATGAGGTTATATAACCATTTAAAGGGAGAAACAAAGCTTTTGAAGGCATAAGTGACTATAAAAGAAGTTTTATTCTCAATGAATGGTTTTTGCATCACGTTTCTCAAGGTACACATTCAAGTATAATCTGTTTTAACCAAAAATATAAAAAAAAAGCAACTTAAAATCAATTATGAGATTATATAACCATTTAAAGGGAGAAACAAAGCTTTTGAAGGCATAAGTGACTATAAAAGAAGTTTTCTTCTCAATGAATGGTTTTTGCATCACGTTTCTCGAGGTAAACATTCAATTATAATCTGTTGTAACCAAAAATGTAAAAAAAAAGCAACTTTAAATCAATTATGAGATTATATAACCATTTAAAGGGAGAAACAAAGCTTTTGAAGGCATAAGTGACTATAAAAGAAGTTTTCTTCTCAATGAATGGTTTTTGCATCACGTTTCTCGAGGTAAACATTCAATTATAATTTGTTTTAACCAAAAATGTGAAAAAATTCAACTTAAAATCAATTATGAGATTATATAACCATTTAAAGGAAGAAACAAAGCTTTTGAAGGCATAAGTGACTATAAAAGAAGTTTTCTTCTCAATGAATGGTTTTTGCATCACGTTTCTCGAGGTAAACATTCAATTATAATCTGTTTTAACCAAAAATGTAAAAAAAACGCAACTTAAAATCAATTATGAGATTATATAACCATTTAAAGTGAAAAACAAAGCTTTTGAAGGCATAAGTGACTATAAAAGAAGTTTTCTTCTCAATGAATGGCTTTCGCTTCAAGATTCTCGAGGTAAACATTCAATTATAATCTGTTTTAACCAAAAATGTAAAAAAATTCAACTTAAAATCAATTATGAGATTATATAACCATTTAAAGGGTGAAACAAAGCTTTTGAAGGCATAAGTGACTATAAAAGAAGTTTTCTTCTCAATGAATGGTTTTTGCATCACGTTTCACAAGGTACACATTCAATTATAATCTGTTTTAACCAAAAATATAAAAAAAAAGCAACTTAAAATCAATTATGAGATTATATAACCATTTAAAGGGAGAAACAAAGCTTTTGAAGGCATAAGTGACTATAAAAGAAGTTTTCTTCTCAATGAATGGTTTTTGCATCACGTTTCTCGAGGTAAACATTCAATTATAATCTGTTGTAACCAAAAATGTAAAAAAAAAGCAACTTTAAATCAATTATGAGATTATATAACCATTTAAAGGGAGAAACAAAGCTTTTGAAGGCATAAGTGACTATAAAAGAAGTTTTCTTCTCAATGAATGGTTTTTGCATCACGTTTCACAAGGTACACATTCAATTATAATCTGTTTTAACCAAAAATATAAAAAAAAAGCAACTTAAAATCAATTATGAGATTATATAACCATTTAAAGGGAGAAACAAAGCTTTTGAAGGCATAAGTGACTATAAAAGAAGTTTTCTTCTCAATGAATGGTTTTTGCATCACGTTTCTCGAGGTAAACATTCAATTATAATCTGTTGTAACCAAAAATGTAAAAAAAAAGCAACTTTAAATCAATTATGAGATTATATAACCATTTAAAGGGAGAAACAAAGCTTTTGAAGGCATAAGTGACTATAAAAGAAGTTTTCTTCTCAATGAATGGTTTTTGCATCACGTTTCTTGAGGTAAACATTCAATTATAATCTGTTTGAACAAAAAATGTAAAAAAAACGCAACTTAAAATCAATTATGAGATTATATAACCATTTAAAGGGAGAAACAAAGCTTTTGAAGGCATAAGTGACTATAAAAGAAGTTTTCTTCTCAATGAATGGTTTTTGCATCACGTTTCTCGAGGTAAACATTCAATTATAATCTGTTTTAACCAAAAATGTAAAAAAATTCAACTTAAAATCAATTATGAGATTATATAACCATTTAAAGGGAGAAACAAAGCTTTTGAAGGCATAAGTGACTATAAAAGAAGTTTTCTTCTCAATGAATGGTTTTTGCATCACGTTTCTCGAGGTAAACATTCAATTATAATCTGTTTTAACCAAAAATGTAAAAAAATTCAACTTAAAATCAATTATGCGATTATATAACCATTTAAAGGGAGAAACAAAGCTTTTGATGGCATAAGTGACTATAAAAGAAGTTTTCTTCTCAATGAATGGCTTTCGCTTCAAGATACTCGAGGTAAACATTCAATTATAATCTGTTTTAACCAAAAATGTAAAAAAATTCAACTTAAAATCAATTATGAGATTATATAACCATTTAAAGGGAGAAACAAAGCTTTTGAAGGCATAAGTGACTATAAAAGAAGTTTTCTTCTCAATGAATGGTTTTTGCATCACGTTTCTCGAGGTAAACATTCAATTATAATCTGTTTTAACCAAAAATGTAAAAAAATTCAACTTAAAATCAATTATGAGATTATATAACCATTTAAAGGGAGAAACAAAGCTTTTGAAGGCATAAGTGACTATAAAAGAAGTTTTCTTCTCAATGAATGGCTTTCGCTTCAAGATACTCGAGGTAAACATTCAATTATAATCTGTTTTAACCAAAAATGTAAAAAAAAAGCAACTTAAAATCAATTATGAGATTATATAACCATTTAAAGGGAAAAACAAAGCTTTTGAAGGCATAAGTGACTATAAAAGAAGTTTTCTTCTCAATGAATGGTTTTTGCATCACGTTTCTCAAGGTAAACATTCAATTATAATCTGTTTTAATCAAAAATGTAAAAAAATTCAACTTAAAATCAATTATGCGATTATATAACCATTTAAAGGGAGAAACAAAGCTTTTGAAGGCATAAGTGACTATAAAAGAAGTTTTCTTCTCAATGAATGGCTTTCGCTTCAAGATACTCGAGGTAAACATTCAATTATAATCTGTTTTAACCAAAAATGTAAAAAAATTCAACTTAAAATCAATTATGAGATTATATAACCATTTAAAGGGAGAAACAAAGCTTTTGAAGGCATAAGTGACTATAAAAGAAGTTTTCTTCTCAATGAATGGTTTTTGCATCACGTTTCTCGAGGTAAACATTCAATTATAATCTGTTTTAACCAAAAATGTAAAAAAATTCAACTTAAAATCAATTATGAGATTATATAACCATTTAAAGGGAGAAACAAAGCTTTTGAAGGCATAAGTGACTATAAAAGAAGTTTTCTTCTTAATGAATGGTTTTTGCATCACGTTTCTCGAGGTAAACATTCAATTATAATCTGTTTTAACTAAAAATGTAAGAAAACTCAACTTAAAATCAATTATGGGATTATATAACCATTTAAAGGGAGAAACAAAGCTTTTGAAGGCATAAGTGACTATAAAAGAAGTTTTCTTCTCAATGAATGGCTTTCGCTTCAAGATACTCGAGGTAAACATTCAATTATAATCTGTTTTAACAAAAAATGTAAAAAAATTCAACTTAAAATCAATTATGAGATTATATAACCATTTAAAGGGTGAAACAAAGCTTTTGAAGGCATAAATGACTATAAAAGAAGTTTTCTTCTCAATAATTGATTTTTGCATCACGTTTCTCGAGGTAAACATTCAATTATAATCTGTTTTAACCAAAAAAGTAAAAAAATTCAACTTAAAATCAATTATGAGATTATATAACCATTTAAAGGGAGAAACAAAGCTTTTGAAGGCATAAGTGACTATAAAAGAAGTTTTCTTCTCAATGAATGGTTTTTGCATCACGTTTCTCGAGGTAAACATTCAATTATAATCTGTTTTAACCAAAAATGTAAAAAAAAAGCAACTTAAAATCAATTATGAGATTATATAACCATTTAAAGGGAGAAACAAAGCTTTTGAAGGCATAAGTGACTATAAAAGAAGTTTTCTTCTCAATGAATGGTTTTTGCATCACGTTTCTCGAGGTAAACATTCAATTATAATCTGTTTTAACCAAAAATGTAAAAAAATTCAACTTAAAATCAATTATGAGATTATATAACCATTTAAAGGGAGAAACAAAGCTTTTGAAGGCATAAGTGACTATAAAAGAAGTTTTCTTCTCAATGAATGGTTTTTGCATCACGTTTCTCGAGGTAAACATTCAATTATAATCTGTTTTAACCAAAAATGTAAAAAAAACGCAACTTAAAATCAATTATGAGATTATATAACCATTTAAAGGGAAAAACAAAGCTTTTGAAGGCATAAGTGACTATAAAAGAAGTTTTCTTCTCAATGAATGGCTTTCGCTTCAAGATTCTCGAGGTAAACATTCAATTATAATCTGTTTTAACCAAAAATGTAAAAAAATTCAACTTAAAATCAATTATGTGATTAGATAACCATTTAAAGGGTGAAACAAAGCTTTTGAAGGCATAAGTGACTATAAAAGAAGTTTTCTTCTCAATGAATGGCTTTCGCTTCAAGATACTCGAGGTAAACATTCAATTATAATCTGTTTTAACCAAAAATGTAAAAAAATTCAACTTAAAATCAATTACGAGATTATATAACCATTTCAAGGGAGAAACAAAGCTTTTGAAGGCATAAGTGACTATAAAAGAAGTTTTCTTCTCAATGAATGGTTTTTGCATCACGTTTCTCGAGGTAAACATTCAATTATAATCTGTTTTAACCAAAAATGTAAAAAAATTCAACTTAAAATCAATTATGAGATTATATAACCATTTAAAGGGCGAAACAAAGCTTTTGAAGGCATAAGTGACTATAAAAGAAGTTTTCTTCTCAATGAATGGTTTTTGCATCACGTTTCTCGAGGTAAACATTCAATTATAATCTGTTTTAACCAAAAATGTAAAAAAATTCAACTTAAAATCAATTATGAGATTATATAACCATTTAAAGGGAGAAACAAAGCTTTTGAAGGCATAAGTGACTATAAAAGAAGTTTTCTTCTCAATGAATGGTTTTTGCATCACGTTTCTCGAGGTAAACATTCAATTATAATCTGTTTTAACCAAAAATGTAAAAAAATTCAACTTAAAATCAATTATGAGTTTATATAACCATTTAAAGGGAAAAACAAAGCTTTTGAAGGGATAAGTGACTATAAAAGAAGTTTTCTTCTCAATGAATGGTTTTTGCATCACGTTTCTCGAGGTAAACATTCAATTATAATCTCTTTTAACAAAAAATGTAAAAAAAACTAAACTTAAAATCAATTATGAGGTTATATAACCATTTAAAGGGAGAAACAAAGCTTTTGAAGGCATAAGTGACTATAAAAGAAGTTTTCTTCTCAATGAATGGTTTTTGCATCACGTTTCTCGAGGTAAACATTCAATTATAATCTGTTTTAACAAAAAATGTAAAAAAACTCAACTTAAAATCAATTATGAGGTTATATAACCATTTAAAGGGAGAAACAAAGCTTTTGAAGGCATAAGTGACTATAAAAGAAGTTTTCTTCTCAATGAATGGTTTTTGCATCACGTTTCACAAGGTACACATTCAATTATAATCTGTTTTAACCAAAAATATAAAAAAAAAGCAACTTAAAATCAATTATGAGATTATATAACCATTTAAAGGGAGAAACAAAGCTTTTGAAGGCATAAGTGACTATAAAAGAAGTTTTCTTCTCAATGAATGGTTTTTGCATCACGTTTCTCGAGGTAAACATTCAATTATAATCTGTTGTAACCAAAAATGTAAAAAAAAAGCAACTTTAAATCAATTATGAGATTATATAACCATTTAAAGGGAGAAACAAAGCTTTTGAAGGCATAAGTGACTATAAAAGAAGTTTTCTTCTCAATGAATGGTTTTTGCATCACGTTTCTTGAGGTAAACATTCAATTATAATCTGTTTGAACAAAAAATGTAAAAAAAACGCAACTTAAAATCAATTATGAGATTATATAACCATTTAAAGGGAGAAACAAAGCTTTTGAAGGCATAAGTGACTATAAAAGAAGTTTTCTTCTCAATGAATGGTTTTTGCATCACGTTTCTCGAGGTAAACATTCAATTATAATCTGTTGTAACCAAAAATGTAAAAAAAAAGCAACTTTAAATCAATTATGAGATTATATAACCATTTAAAGGGAGAAACAAAGCTTTTGAAGGCATAAGTGACTATAAAAGAAGTTTTCTTCTCAATGAATGGTTTTTGCATCACGTTTCTTGAGGTAAACATTCAATTATAATCTGTTTGAACAAAAAATGTAAAAAAAACGCAACTTAAAATCAATTATGAGATTATATAACCATTTAAAGGGATAAACAAAGCTTTTGAAGGCATAAGTGACTATAAAAGAAGTTTTCTTCTCAATGAATGGTTTTTGCATCACGTTTCTCGAGGTAAACATTCAATTATAATCTGTTTTAACCAAAAATGTAAAAAAATTCAACTTAAAATCAATTATGAGATTATATAACCATTTAAAGGGAGAAACAAAGCTTTTGAAGGCATAAGTGACTATAAAAGAAGTTTTCTTCTCAATGAATGGTTTTTGCATCACGTTTCTCGAGGTAAACATTCAATTATAATCTGTTTTAACCAAAAATGTAAAAAAATTCAACTTAAAATCAATTATGCGATTATATAACCATTTAAAGGGAGAAACAAAGCTTTTGATGGCATAAGTGACTATAAAAGAAGTTTTCTTCTCAATGAATGGCTTTCGCTTCAAGATACTCGAGGTAAACATTCAATTATAATCTGTTTTAACCAAAAATGTAAAAAAATTCAACTTAAAATCAATTATGAGATTATATAACCATTTAAAGGGAGAAACAAAGCTTTTGAAGGCATAAGTGACTATAAAAGAAGTTTTCTTCTCAATGAATGGTTTTTGCATCACGTTTCTCGAGGTAAACATTCAATTATAATCTGTTTTAACCAAAAATGTAAAAAAATTCAACTTAAAATCAATTATGAGATTATATAACCATTTAAAGGGAGAAACAAAGCTTTTGAAGGCATAAGTGACTATAAAAGAAGTTTTCTTCTCAATGAATGGCTTTCGCTTCAAGATACTCGAGGTAAACATTCAATTATAATCTGTTTTAACCAAAAATGTAAAAAAAAAGCAACTTAAAATCAATTATGAGATTATATAACCATTTAAAGGGAGAAACAAAGCTTTTGAAGGCATAAGTGACTATAAAAGAAGTTTTCTTCTCAATGAATGGTTTTTGCATCACGTTTCTCAAGGTAAACATTCAATTATAATCTGTTTTAACCAAAAATGTAAAAAAATTCATCTTAAAATCAATTATGCGATTATATAACCATTTAAAGGGAGAAACAAAGCTTTTGAAGGCATAAGTGACTATAAAAGAAGTTTTCTTCTCAATGAATGGCTTTCGCTTCAAGATACTCGAGGTAAACATTCAATTATAATCTGTTTTAACCAAAAATGTAAAAAAATTCAAGTTAAAATCAATTATGAGATTATATAACCATTTAAAGGGAGAAACAAAGCTTTTGAAGGCATAAGTGACTATAAAAGAAGTTTTCTTCTCAATGAATGGTTTTTGCATCACGTTTCTCGAGGTAAACATTCAATTATAATCTGTTTTAACCAAAAATGTAAAAAAATTCAACTTAAAATCAATTATGAGATTATATAACCATTTAAAGGGAGAAACAAAGCTTTTGAAGGCATAAGTGACTATAAAAGAAGTTTTCTTCTCAATGAATGGTTTTTGCATCACGTTTCTCGAGGTAAACATTCAATTATAATCTGTTTTAACTAAAAATGTAAGAAAACTCAACTTAAAATCAATTATGGGATTATATAACCATTTAAAGGGAGAAACAAAGCTTTTGAAGGCATAAGTGACTATAAAAGAAGTTTTCTTCTCAATGAATGGCTTTCGCTTCAAGATACTCGAGGTAAACATTCAATTATAATCTGTTTTAACAAAAAATGTAAAAAAATTCAACTTAAAATCAATTATGAGATTATATAACCATTTAAAGGGTGAAACAAAGCTTTTGAAGGCATAAATGACTATAAAAGAAGTTTTCTTCTCAATAATTGATTTTTGCATCACGTTTCTCGAGGTAAACATTCAATTATAATCTGTTTTAACCAAAAAAGTAAAAAAATTCAACTTAAAATCAATTATGAGATTATATAACCATTTAAAGGGAGAAACAAAGCTTTTGAAGGCATAAGTGACTATAAAAGAAGTTTTCTTCTCAATGAATGGTTTTTGCATCACGTTTCTCGAGGTAAACATTCAATTATAATCTGTTTTAACCAAAAATGTAAAAAAAAAGCAACTTAAAATCAATTATGAGATTATATAACCATTTAAAGGGAGAAACAAAGCTTTTGAAGGCATAAGTGACTATAAAAGAAGTTTTCTTCTCAATGAATGGTTTTTGCATCACGTTTCTCGAGGTAAACATTCAATTATAATCTGTTTTAACCAAAAATGTGAAAAAATTCAACTTAAAATCAATTATGAGATTATATAACCATTTAAAGGAAGAAACAAAGCTTTTGAAGGCATAAGTGACTATAAAAGAAGTTTTCTTCTCAATGAATGGTTTTTGCATCACGTTTCTCGAGGTAAACATTCAATTATAATCTGTTTTAACCAAAAATGTAAAAAAAACGCAACTTAAAATCAATTATGAGATTATATAACCATTTAAAGGGAAAAACAAAGCTTTTGAAGGCATAAGTGACTATAAAAGAAGTTTTCTTCTCAATGAATGGCTTTCGCTTCAAGATTCTCGAGGTAAACATTCAATTATAATCTGTTTTAACCAAAAATGTAAAAAAATTCAACTTAAAATCAATTATGTGATTATATAACCATTTAAAGGGTGAAACAAAGCTTTTGAAGGCATAAGTGACTATAAATGAAGTTTTCTTCTCAATGAATGGCTTTCGCTTCAAGATACTCGAGGTAAACATTCAATTATAATCTGTTTTAACCAAAAATGTAAAAAAATTCAACTTAAAATCAATTACGAGATTATATAACCATTTCAAGGGAGAAACAAAGCTTTTGAAGGCATAAGTGACTATAAAAGACTTTTCTTCTCAATGAATGGTTTTTGCATCACGTTTCTCGAGGTAAACATTCAATTATAATCTGTTTTAACCAAAAATGTAAAAAAATTCAACTTAAAATCAATTATGAGATTATATAACCATTTAAAGGGAGAAACAAAGCTTTTGAAGGCATAAGTGACTATAAAAGAAGTTTTCTTCTCAATGAATGGTTTTTGCATCACGTTTCTCGAGGTAAACATTCAATTATAATCTGTTTTAACCAAAAATGTAAAAAAATTAAACTTAAAATCAATTATGAGATTATATAACCATTTAAAGGGAGAAACAAAGCTTTTGAAGGCATAAGTGACTATAAAAGAAGTTTTCTTCTCAATGAATGGTTTTTGCATCACGTTTCTCGAGGTAAATATTCAATTATAATCTGTTTTAACCAAAAATGTAAAAAAATTCAACTTAAAATCAATTATGAGTTTATATAACCATTTAAAGGGAAAAACAAAGCTTTTGAAGGGATAAGTGACTATAAAAGAAGTTTTCTTCTCAATGAATGGTTTTTGCATCACGTTTCTCGAGGTAAACATTCAATTATAATCTCTTTTAACAAAAAATGTAAAAAAAAGCAACTTAAAATCAATTATGAGGTTATATAACCATTTAAAGGGAGAAACAAAGCTTTTGAAGGCATAAGTGACTATAAAAGAAGTTTTCTTCTCAATGAATGGTTTTTGCATCACGTTTCTCGAGGTAAACATTCAATTATAATCTGTTTTAACAAAAAATGTAAAAAAACTCAACTTAAAATCAATTATGAGGTTATATAACCATTTAAAGGGAGAAACAAAGCTTTTGAAGGCATAAGTGACTATAAAAGAAGTTTTCTTCTCAATGAATGGTTTTTGCATCACGTTTCTCAAGGTACACATTCAAGTATAATCTGTTTTAACCAAAAATATAAAAAAAAAGCAACTTAAAATCAATTATGAGATTATATAACCATTTAAAGGGAGAAACAAAGCTTTTGAAGGCATAAGTGACTATAAAAGAAGTTTTCTTCTCAATGAATGGTTTTTGCATCACGTTTCTCGAGGTAAACATTCAATTATAATCTGTTGTAACCAAAAATGTAAAAAAAAAGCAACTTTAAATCAATTATGAGATTATATAACCATTTAAAGGGAGAAACAAAGCTTTTGAAGGCATAAGTGACTATAAAAGAAGTTTTCTTCTCAATGAATGGTTTTTGCATCACGTTTCTCGAGGTAAACATTCAATTATAATTTGTTTTAACCAAAAATGTGAAAAAATTCAACTTAAAATCAATTATGAGATTATATAACCATTTAAAGGAAGAAACAAAGCTTTTGAAGGCATAAGTGACTATAAAAGAAGTTTTCTTCTCAATGAATGGTTTTTGCATCACGTTTCTCGAGGTAAACATTCAATTATAATCTGTTTTAACCAAAAATGTAAAAAAAACGCAACTTAAAATCAATTATGAGATTATATAACCATTTAAAGTGAAAAACAAAGCTTTTGAAGGCATAAGTGACTATAAAAGAAGTTTTCTTCTCAATGAATGGCTTTCGCTTCAAGATTCTCGAGGTAAACATTCAATTATAATCTGTTTTAACCAAAAATGTAAAAAAATTCAACTTAAAATCAATTATGAGATTATATAACCATTTAAAGGGTGAAACAAAGCTTTTGAAGGCATAAGTGACTATAAAAGAAGTTTTCTTCTCAATGAATGGTTTTTGCATCACGTTTCACAAGGTACACATTCAATTATAATCTGTTTTAACCAAAAATATAAAAAAAAAGCAACTTAAAATCAATTATGAGATTATATAACCATTTAAAGGGAGAAACAAAGCTTTTGAAGGCATAAGTGACTATAAAAGAAGTTTTCTTCTCAATGAATGGTTTTTGCATCACGTTTCTCGAGGTAAACATTCAATTATAATCTGTTGTAACCAAAAATGTAAAAAAAAAGCAACTTTAAATCAATTATGAGATTATATAACCATTTAAAGGGAGAAACAAAGCTTTTGAAGGCATAAGTGACTATAAAAGAAGTTTTCTTCTCAATGAATGGTTTTTGCATCACGTTTCACAAGGTACACATTCAATTATAATCTGTTTTAACCAAAAATATAAAAAAAAAGCAACTTAAAATCAATTATGAGATTATATAACCATTTAAAGGGAGAAACAAAGCTTTTGAAGGCATAAGTGACTATAAAAGAAGTTTTCTTCTCAATGAATGGTTTTTGCATCACGTTTCTCGAGGTAAACATTCAATTATAATCTGTTGTAACCAAAAATGTAAAAAAAAAGCAACTTTAAATCAATTATGAGATTATATAACCATTTAAAGGGAGAAACAAAGCTTTTGAAGGCATAAGTGACTATAAAAGAAGTTTTCTTCTCAATGAATGGTTTTTGCATCACGTTTCTTGAGGTAAACATTCAATTATAATCTGTTTGAACAAAAAATGTAAAAAAAACGCAACTTAAAATCAATTATGAGATTATATAACCATTTAAAGGGAGAAACAAAGCTTTTGAAGGCATAAGTGACTATAAAAGAAGTTTTCTTCTCAATGAATGGTTTTTGCATCACGTTTCTCGAGGTAAACATTCAATTATAATCTGTTTTAACCAAAAATGTAAAAAAATTCAACTTAAAATCAATTATGAGATTATATAACCATTTAAAGGGAGAAACAAAGCTTTTGAAGGCATAAGTGACTATAAAAGAAGTTTTCTTCTCAATGAATGGTTTTTGCATCACGTTTCTCGAGGTAAACATTCAATTATAATCTGTTTTAACCAAAAATGTAAAAAAATTCAACTTAAAATCAATTATGCGATTATATAACCATTTAAAGGGAGAAACAAAGCTTTTGATGGCATAAGTGACTATAAAAGAAGTTTTCTTCTCAATGAATGGCTTTCGCTTCAAGATACTCGAGGTAAACATTCAATTATAATCTGTTTTAACCAAAAATGTAAAAAAATTCAACTTAAAATCAATTATGAGATTATATAACCATTTAAAGGGAGAAACAAAGCTTTTGAAGGCATAAGTGACTATAAAAGAAGTTTTCTTCTCAATGAATGGTTTTTGCATCACGTTTCTCGAGGTAAACATTCAATTATAATCTGTTTTAACCAAAAATGTAAAAAAATTCAACTTAAAATCAATTATGAGATTATATAACCATTTAAAGGGAGAAACAAAGCTTTTGAAGGCATAAGTGACTATAAAAGAAGTTTTCTTCTCAATGAATGGCTTTCGCTTCAAGATACTCGAGGTAAACATTCAATTATAATCTGTTTTAACCAAAAATGTAAAAAAAAAGCAACTTAAAATCAATTATGAGATTATATAACCATTTAAAGGGAAAAACAAAGCTTTTGAAGGCATAAGTGACTATAAAAGAAGTTTTCTTCTCAATGAATGGTTTTTGCATCACGTTTCTCAAGGTAAACATTCAATTATAATCTGTTTTAATCAAAAATGTAAAAAAATTCAACTTAAAATCAATTATGCGATTATATAACCATTTAAAGGGAGAAACAAAGCTTTTGAAGGCATAAGTGACTATAAAAGAAGTTTTCTTCTCAATGAATGGCTTTCGCTTCAAGATACTCGAGGTAAACATTCAATTATAATCTGTTTTAACCAAAAATGTAAAAAAATTCAACTTAAAATCAATTATGAGATTATATAACCATTTAAAGGGAGAAACAAAGCTTTTGAAGGCATAAGTGACTATAAAAGAAGTTTTCTTCTCAATGAATGGTTTTTGCATCACGTTTCTCGAGGTAAACATTCAATTATAATCTGTTTTAACCAAAAATGTAAAAAAATTCAACTTAAAATCAATTATGAGATTATATAACCATTTAAAGGGAGAAACAAAGCTTTTGAAGGCATAAGTGACTATAAAAGAAGTTTTCTTCTCAATGAATGGTTTTTGCATCACGTTTCTCGAGGTAAACATTCAATTATAATCTGTTTTAACTAAAAATGTAAGAAAACTCAACTTAAAATCAATTATGGGATTATATAACCATTTAAAGGGAGAAACAAAGCTTTTGAAGGCATAAGTGACTATAAAAGAAGTTTTCTTCTCAATGAATGGCTTTCGCTTCAAGATACTCGAGGTAAACATTCAATTATAATCTGTTTTAACAAAAAATGTAAAAAAATTCAACTTAAAATCAATTATGAGATTATATAACCATTTAAAGGGTGAAACAAAGCTTTTGAAGGCATAAATGACTATAAAAGAAGTTTTCTTCTCAATAATTGATTTTTGCATCACGTTTCTCGAGGTAAACATTCAATTATAATCTGTTTTAACCAAAAAAGTAAAAAAATTCAACTTAAAATCAATTATGAGATTATATAACCATTTAAAGGGAGAAACAAAGCTTTTGAAGGCATAAGTGACTATAAAAGAAGTTTTCTTCTCAATGAATGGTTTTTGCATCACGTTTCTTGAGGTAAACATTCAATTATAATCTGTTTTAACCAAAAATGTAAAAAAAAAGCAACTTAAAATCAATTATGAGATTATATAACCATTTAAAGGGAGAAACAAAGCTTTTGAAGGCATAAGTGACTATAAAAGAAGTTTTCTTCTCAATGAATGGTTTTTGCATCACGTTTCTCGAGGTAAACATTCAATTATAATCTGTTTTAACCAAAAATGTGAAAAAATTCAACTTAAAATCAATTATGAGATTATATAACCATTTAAAGGAAGAAACAAAGCTTTTGAAGGCATAAGTGACTATAAAAGAAGTTTTCTTCTCAATGAATGGTTTTTGCATCACGTTTCTCGAGGTAAACATTCAATTATAATCTGTTTTAACCAAAAATGTAAAAAAAACGCAACTTAAAATCAATTATGAGATTATATAACCATTTAAAGGGAAAAACAAAGCTTTTGAAGGCATATGTGACTATAAAAGAAGTTTTCTTCTCAATGAATGGCTTTCGCTTCAAGATTCTCGAGGTAAACATTCAATTATAATCTGTTTTAACCAAAAATGTAAAAAAATTCAACTTAAAATCAATTATGTGATTATATAACCATTTAAAGGGTGAAACAAAGCTTTTGAAGGCATAAGTGACTATAAAAGAAGTTTTCTTCTCAATGAATGGCTTTCGCTTCAAGATACTCGAGGTAAACATTCAATTATAATCTGTTTTAACCAAAAATGTAAAAAAATTCAACTTAAAATCAATTACGAGATTATATAACCATTTCAAGGGAGAAACAAAGCTTTTGAAGGCATAAGTGACTATAAAAGACTTTTCTTCTCAATGAATGGTTTTTGCATCACGTTTCTCGAGGTAAACATTCAATTATAATCTGTTTTAACCAAAAATATAAAAAAATTCAACTTAAAATCAATTATGAGATTATATAACCATTTAAAGGGAGAAACAAAGCTTTTGAAGGCATAAGTGACTATAAAAGAAGTTTTCTTCTCAATGAATGGTTTTTGCATCACGTTTCTCGAGGTAAACATTCAATTATAATCTGTTTTAACCAAAAATGTAAAAAAATTAAACTTAAAATCAATTATGAGATTATATAACCATTTAAAGGGAGAAACAAAGCTTTTGAAGGCATAAGTGACTATAAAAGAAGTTTTCTTCTCAATGAATGGTTTTTGCATCACGTTTCTCGAGGTAAACATTCAATTATAATCTGTTTTAACCAAAAATGTAAAAAAATTCAACTTAAAATCAATTATGAGTTTATATAACCATTTAAAGGGAAAAACAAAGCTTTTGAAGGGATAAGTGACTATAAAAGAAGTTTTCTTCTCAATGAATGGTTTTTGCATCACGTTTCTCGAGGTAAACATTCAATTATAATCTCTTTTAACAAAAAATGTAAAAAAAAGCAACTTAAAATCAATTATGAGGTTATATAACCATTTAAAGGGAGAAACAAAGCTTTTGAAGGCATAAGTGACTATAAAAGAAGTTTTCTTCTCAATGAATGGTTTTTGCATCACGTTTCTCGAGGTAAACATTCAATTATAATCTGTTTTAACAAAAAATGTAAAAAAACTCAACTTAAAATCAATTATGAGGTTATATAACCATTTAAAGGGAGAAACAAAGCTTTTGAAGGCATAAGTGACTATAAAAGAAGTTTTCTTCTCAATGAATGGTTTTTGCATCACGTTTCTCAAGGTACACATTCAAGTATAATCTGTTTTAACCAAAAATATAAAAAAAAAGCAACTTAAAATCAATTATGAGATTATATAACCATTTAAAGGGAGAAACAAAGCTTTTGAAGGCATAAGTGACTATAAAAGAAGTTTTCTTCTCAATGAATGGTTTTTGCATCACGTTTCTCGAGGTAAACATTCATTTATAATCTGTTGTAACCAAAAATGTAAAAAAAAAAGCAACTTTAAATCAATTATGAGATTATATAACCATTTAAAGGGAGAAACAAAGCTTTTGAAGGCATAAGTGACTATAAAAGAAGTTTTCTTCTCAATGAATGGTTTTTGCATCACGTTTCTCGAGGTAAACATTCAATTATAATCTGTTTTAACCAAAAATGTGAAAAAATTCAACTTAAAATCAATTATGAGATTATATAACCATTTAAAGGAAGAAACAAAGCTTTTGAAGGCATAAGTGACTATAAAAGAAGTTTTCTTCTCAATGAATGGTTTTTGCATCACGTTTCTCGAGGTAAACATTCAATTATAATCTGTTTTAACCAAAAATGTAAAAAAAACGCAACTTAAAATCAATTATGAGATTATATAACCATTTAAAGTGAAAAACAAAGCTTTTGAAGGCATAAGTGACTATAAAAGAAGTTTTCTTCTCAATGAATGGCTTTCGCTTCAAGATTCTCGAGGTAAACATTCAATTATAATCTGTTTTAACCAAAAATGTAAAAAAATTCAACTTAAAATCAATTATGAGATTATATAACCATTTAAAGGGTGAAACAAAGCTTTTGAAGGCATAAGTGACTATAAAAGAAGTTTTCTTCTCAATGAATGGTTTTTGCATCACGTTTCACAAGGTACACATTCAATTATAATCTGTTTTAACCAAAAATATAAAAAAAAAGCAACTTAAAATCAATTATGAGATTATATAACCATTTAAAGGGAGAAACAAAGCTTTTGAAGGCATAAGTGACTATAAAAGAAGTTTTCTTCTCAATGAATGGTTTTTGCATCACGTTTCTCGAGGTAAACATTCAATTATAATCTGTTGTAACCAAAAATGTAAAAAAAAAGCAACTTTAAATCAATTATGAGATTATATAACCATTTAAAGGGAGAAACAAAGCTTTTGAAGGCATAAGTGACTATAAAAGAAGTTTTCTTCTCAATGAATGGTTTTTGCATCACGTTTCACAAGGTACACATTCAATTATAATCTGTTTTAACCAAAAATATAAAAAAAAAGCAACTTAAAATCAATTATGAGATTATATAACCATTTAAAGGGAGAAACAAAGCTTTTGAAGGCATAAGTGACTATAAAAGAAGTTTTCTTCTCAATGAATGGTTTTTGCATCACGTTTCTCGAGGTAAACATTCAATTATAATCTGTTGTAACCAAAAATGTAAAAAAAAAGCAACTTTAAATCAATTATGAGATTATATAACCATTTAAAGGGAGAAACAAAGCTTTTGAAGGCATAAGTGACTATAAAAGAAGTTTTCTTCTCAATGAATGGTTTTTGCATCACGTTTCTTGAGGTAAACATTCAATTATAATCTGTTTGAACAAAAAATGTAAAAAAAACGCAACTTAAAATCAATTATGAGATTATATAACCATTTAAAGGGAGAAACAAAGCTTTTGAAGGCATAAGTGACTATAAAAGAAGTTTTCTTCTCAATGAATGGTTTTTGCATCACGTTTCTCGAGGTAAACATTCAATTATAATCTGTTTTAACCAAAAATGTAAAAAAATTCAACTTAAAATCAATTATGAGATTATATAACCATTTAAAGGGAGAAACAAAGCTTTTGAAGGCATAAGTGACTATAAAAGAAGTTTTCTTCTCAATGAATGGTTTTTGCATCACGTTTCTCGAGGTAAACATTCAATTATAATCTGTTTTAACCAAAAATGTAAAAAAATTCAACTTAAAATCAATTATGCGATTATATAACCATTTAAAGGGAGAAACAAAGCTTTTGATGGCATAAGTGACTATAAAAGAAGTTTTCTTCTCAATGAATGGCTTTCGCTTCAAGATACTCGAGGTAAACATTCAATTATAATCTGTTTTAACCAAAAATGTAAAAAAATTCAACTTAAAATCAATTATGAGATTATATAACCATTTAAAGGGAGAAACAAAGCTTTTGAAGGCATAAGTGACTATAAAAGAAGTTTTCTTCTCAATGAATGGTTTTTGCATCACGTTTCTCGAGGTAAACATTCAATTATAATCTGTTTTAACCAAAAATGTAAAAAAATTCAACTTAAAATCAATTATGAGATTATATAACCATTTAAAGGGAGAAACAAAGCTTTTGAAGGCATAAGTGACTATAAAAGAAGTTTTCTTCTCAATGAATGGCTTTCGCTTCAAGATACTCGAGGTAAACATTCAATTATAATCTGTTTTAACCAAAAATGTAAAAAAAAAGCAACTTAAAATCAATTATGAGATTATATAACCATTTAAAGGGAAAAACAAAGCTTTTGAAGGCATAAGTGACTATAAAAGAAGTTTTCTTCTCAATGAATGGTTTTTGCATCACGTTTCTCAAGGTAAACATTCAATTATAATCTGTTTTAATCAAAAATGTAAAAAAATTCAACTTAAAATCAATTATGCGATTATATAACCATTTAAAGGGAGAAACAAAGCTTTTGAAGGCATAAGTGACTATAAAAGAAGTTTTCTTCTCAATGAATGGCTTTCGCTTCAAGATACTCGAGGTAAACATTCAATTATAATCTGTTTTAACCAAAAATGTAAAAAAATTCAACTTAAAATCAATTATGAGATTATATAACCATTTAAAGGGAGAAACAAAGCTTTTGAAGGCATAAGTGACTATAAAAGAAGTTTTCTTCTCAATGAATGGTTTTTGCATCACGTTTCTCGAGGTAAACATTCAATTATAATCTGTTTTAACCAAAAATGTAAAAAAATTCAACTTAAAATCAATTATGAGATTATATAACCATTTAAAGGGAGAAACAAAGCTTTTGAAGGCATAAGTGACTATAAAAGAAGTTTTCTTCTCAATGAATGGTTTTTGCATCACGTTTCTCGAGGTAAACATTCAATTATAATCTGTTTTAACTAAAAATGTAAGAAAACTCAACTTAAAATCAATTATGGGATTATATAACCATTTAAAGGGAGAAACAAAGCTTTTGAAGGCATAAGTGACTATAAAAGAAGTTTTCTTCTCAATGAATGGCTTTCGCTTCAAGATACTCGAGGTAAACATTCAATTATAATCTGTTTTAACAAAAAATGTAAAAAAATTCAACTTAAAATCAATTATGAGATTATATAACCATTTAAAGGGTGAAACAAAGCTTTTGAAGGCATAAATGACTATAAAAGAAGTTTTCTTCTCAATAATTGATTTTTGCATCACGTTTCTCGAGGTAAACATTCAATTATAATCTGTTTTAACCAAAAAAGTAAAAAAATTCAACTTAAAATCAATTATGAGATTATATAACCATTTAAAGGGAGAAACAAAGCTTTTGAAGGCATAAGTGACTATAAAAGAAGTTTTCTTCTCAATGAATGGTTTTTGCATCACGTTTCTTGAGGTAAACATTCAATTATAATCTGTTTTAACCAAAAATGTAAAAAAAAAGCAACTTAAAATCAATTATGAGATTATATAACCATTTAAAGGGAGAAACAAAGCTTTTGAAGGCATAAGTGACTATAAAAGAAGTTTTCTTCTCAATGAATGGTTTTTGCATCACGTTTCTCGAGGTAAACATTCAATTATAATCTGTTTTAACCAAAAATGTGAAAAAATTCAACTTAAAATCAATTATGAGATTATATAACCATTTAAAGGAAGAAACAAAGCTTTTGAAGGCATAAGTGACTATAAAAGAAGTTTTCTTCTCAATGAATGGTTTTTGCATCACGTTTCTCGAGGTAAACATTCAATTATAATCTGTTTTAACCAAAAATGTAAAAAAAACGCAACTTAAAATCAATTATGAGATTATATAACCATTTAAAGGGAAAAACAAAGCTTTTGAAGGCATATGTGACTATAAAAGAAGTTTTCTTCTCAATGAATGGCTTTCGCTTCAAGATTCTCGAGGTAAACATTCAATTATAATCTGTTTTAACCAAAAATGTAAAAAAATTCAACTTAAAATCAATTATGTGATTATATAACCATTTAAAGGGTGAAACAAAGCTTTTGAAGGCATAAGTGACTATAAAAGAAGTTTTCTTCTCAATGAATGGCTTTCGCTTCAAGATACTCGAGGTAAACATTCAATTATAATCTGTTTTAACCAAAAATGTAAAAAAATTCAACTTAAAATCAATTACGAGATTATATAACCATTTCAAGGGAGAAACAAAGCTTTTGAAGGCATAAGTGACTATAAAAGACTTTTCTTCTCAATGAATGGTTTTTGCATCACGTTTCTCGAGGTAAACATTCAATTATAATCTGTTTTAACCAAAAATATAAAAAAATTCAACTTAAAATCAATTATGAGATTATATAACCATTTAAAGGGAGAAACAAAGCTTTTGAAGGCATAAGTGACTATAAAAGAAGTTTTCTTCTCAATGAATGGTTTTTGCATCACGTTTCTCGAGGTAAACATTCAATTATAATCTGTTTTAACCAAAAATGTAAAAAAATTAAACTTAAAATCAATTATGAGATTATATAACCATTTAAAGGGAGAAACAAAGCTTTTGAAGGCATAAGTGACTATAAAAGAAGTTTTCTTCTCAATGAATGGTTTTTGCATCACGTTTCTCGAGGTAAACATTCAATTATAATCTGTTTTAACCAAAAATGTAAAAAAATTCAACTTAAAATCAATTATGAGTTTATATAACCATTTAAAGGGAAAAACAAAGCTTTTGAAGGGATAAGTGACTATAAAAGAAGTTTTCTTCTCAATGAATGGTTTTTGCATCACGTTTCTCGAGGTAAACATTCAATTATAATCTCTTTTAACAAAAAATGTAAAAAAAAGCAACTTAAAATCAATTATGAGGTTATATAACCATTTAAAGGGAGAAACAAAGCTTTTGAAGGCATAAGTGACTATAAAAGAAGTTTTCTTCTCAATGAATGGTTTTTGCATCACGTTTCTCGAGGTAAACATTCAATTATAATCTGTTTTAACAAAAAATGTAAAAAAACTCAACTTAAAATCAATTATGAGGTTATATAACCATTTAAAGGGAGAAACAAAGCTTTTGAAGGCATAAGTGACTATAAAAGAAGTTTTCTTCTCAATGAATGGTTTTTGCATCACGTTTCTCAAGGTACACATTCAAGTATAATCTGTTTTAACCAAAAATATAAAAAAAAAGCAACTTAAAATCAATTATGAGATTATATAACCATTTAAAGGGAGAAACAAAGCTTTTGAAGGCATAAGTGACTATAAAAGAAGTTTTCTTCTCAATGAATGGTTTTTGCATCACGTTTCTCGAGGTAAACATTCATTTATAATCTGTTGTAACCAAAAATGTAAAAAAAAAGCAACTTTAAATCAATTATGAGATTATATAACCATTTAAAGGGAGAAACAAAGCTTTTGAAGGCATAAGTGACTATAAAAGAAGTTTTCTTCTCAATGAATGGTTTTTGCATCACGTTTCTCGAGGTAAACATTCAATTATAATCTGTTTTAACCAAAAATGTGAAAAAATTCAACTTAAAATCAATTATGAGATTATATAACCATTTAAAGGAAGAAACAAAGCTTTTGAAGGCATAAGTGACTATAAAAGAAGTTTTCTTCTCAATGAATGGTTTTTGCATCACGTTTCTCGAGGTAAACATTCAATTATAATCTGTTTTAACCAAAAATGTAAAAAAAACGCAACTTAAAATCAATTATGAGATTATATAACCATTTAAAGTGAAAAACAAAGCTTTTGAAGGCATAAGTGACTATAAAAGAAGTTTTCTTCTCAATGAATGGCTTTCGCTTCAAGATTCTCGAGGTAAACATTCAATTATAATCTGTTTTAACCAAAAATGTAAAAAAATTCAACTTAAAATCAATTATGAGATTATATAACCATTTAAAGGGTGAAACAAAGCTTTTGAAGGCATAAGTTACTATAAAAGAAGTTTTCTTCTCAATGAATGGTTTTTGCATCACGTTTCTCGAGGTAAACATTCAATTATAATCTGTTTTAACCAAAAATGTAAAAAAAAAGCAACTTAAAATCAATTATGAGATTATATAACCATTTAAAGGGAGAAACAAAGCTTTTGAAGGCATAAGTGACTATAAAAGAAGTTTTCTTCTCAATGAATGGTTTTTGCATCACGTTTCTCGAGGTAAACATTCAATTATAATCTGTTTTAACCAAAAATGTAAAAAAATTCAACTTAAAATCAATTATGAGGTTATATAACCATTTAAAGGGAGAAACAAAGCTTTTGAAGGCATAAGTGACTATAAAAGAAGTTTTCTTCTCAATGAATGGTTTTTGCATCACGTTTCTCAAGGTACACATTCAAGTATAATCTGTTTTAACCAAAAATATAAAAAAAAAGCAACTTAAAATCAATTATGAGATTATATAACCATTTAAAGGGAGAAACAAAGCTTTTGAAGGCATAAGTGACTATAAAAGAAGTTTTCTTCTCAATGAATGGTTTTTGCATCACGTTTCTCGAGGTAAACATTCAATTATAATCTGTTTTAACCAAAAATGTAAAAAAAAAGCAACTTAAAATCAATTATGAGATTATATAACCATTTAAAGGGAGAAACAAAGCTTTTGAAGGCATAAGTGACTATAAAAGAAGTTTTCTTCTCAATGAATGGTTTTTGCATCACGTTTCTCGAGGTAAACATTCAATTATAATCTGTTTTAACTAAAAATGTAAGAAAACTCAACTTAAAATCAATTATGGGATTATATAACCATTTAAAGGGAGAAACAAAGCTTTTGAAGGCATAAGTGACTATAAAAGAAGTTTTCTTCTCAATGAATGGCTTTATCTTCAAGATACTCGAGGTAAACATTCAATTATAATCTGTTTTAACCAAAAATGTAAAAAAATTCAACTTAAAATCAATTATGAGATTATATAACCATTTAAAGGGTGAAACAAAGCTTTTGAAGGCATAAATGACTATAAAAGAAGTTTTCTTCTCAATAATTGATTTTTGCATCACGTTTCTCGAGGTAAACATTCAATTATAATCTGTTTTAACCAAAAAAGTAAAAAAATTCAACTTAAAATCAATTATGAGATTATATAACCATTTAAAGGGAGAAACAAAGCTTTTGAAGGCATAAGTGACTATAAAAGAAGTTTTCTTCTCAATGAATGGTTTTTGCATCACGTTTCTCGAGGTAAACAGTTAATTATAATCTGTTTTAACCAAAAATGTAAAAAAAAAAGCAACTTTAAATCAATTATGAGATTATATAACCATTTAAAGGGAGAAACAAAGCTTTTGAAGGCATAAGTGACTATAAAAGAAGTTTTCTTCTCAATGAATGGTTTTTGCATCACGTTTCTCGAGGTAAACATTCAATTATAATCTGTTTTAACCAAAAATGTGAAAAAATTCAACTTAAAATCAATTATGAGATTATATAACCATTTAAAGGAAGAAACAAAGCTTTTGAAGGCATAAGTGACTATAAAAGAAGTTTTCTTCTCAATGAATGGTTTTTGCATCACGTTTCTCGAGGTAAACATTCAATTATAATCTGTTTTAACCAAAAATGTAAAAAAAATGCAACTTAAAATCAATTATGAGATTATATAACCATTTAAAGGGAAAAACAAAGCTTTTGAAGGCATAAGTGACTATAAAAGAAGTTTTCTTCTCAATGAATGGCTTTCGCTTCAAGATTCTCGAGGTAAACATTCAATTATAATCTGTTTTAACCAAAAATGTAAAAAAATTCAACTTAAAATCAATTATGAGATTATATAACCATTTAAAGGGTGAAACAAAGCTTTTGAAGGCATAAGTGACTATAAAAGAAGTTTTCTTCTCAATGAATGGCTTTCGCTTCAAGATACTCGAGGTAAACATTCAATTATAATCTGTTTTAACCAAAAATGTAAAAAAATTCAACTTAAAATCAATTACGAGATTATATAACCATTTCAAGGGAGAAACAAAGCTTTTGAAGGCATAAGTGACTATAAAAGAAGTTTTCTTCTCAATGAATGGTTTTTGCATCACGTTTCTCGAGGTAAACATTCAATTATAATCTGTTTTAACCAAAAATGTAAAAAAATTCAACTTAAAATCAATTATGAGATTATATAACCATTTAAAGGGAGAAACAAAGCTTTTGAAGGCATAAGTGACTATAAAAGAAGTTTTCTTCTCAATGAATGGTTTTTGCATCACGTTTCTCGAGGTAAACATTCAATTATAATCAGTTTTAACCAAAAATGTAAAAAAATTCAACTTAAAATCAATTATGAGATTATATAACCATTTAAAGGGAGAAACAAAGCTTTTGAAGGCATAAGTGACTATAAAAGAAGTTTTCTTCTCAATGAATGGTTTTTGCATCACGTTTCTCGAGGTAAACATTCAATTATAATCTGTTTTAACCAAAAATGTAAAAAAATTCAACTTAAAATCAATTATGAGATTATATAACCATTTAAAGGGAAAAACAAAGCTTTTGAAGGGATAAGTGACTATAAAAGAAGTTTTCTTCTCAATGAATGGTTTTTGCATCACGTTTCTCGAGGTAAACATTCAATTATAATCTCTTTTAACAAAAAATGTAAAAAAAACTAAACTTAAAATCAATTATGAGGTTATATAACCATTTAAAGGGAGAAACAAAGCTTTTGAAGGCATAAGTGACTATAAAAGAAGTTTTCTTCTCAATGAATGGTTTTTGCATCACGTTTCTCGAGGTAAACATTCAATTATAATCTGTTTTAACAAAAAATGTAAAAAAACTCAACTTAAAATCAATTATGAGGTTATATAACCATTTAAAGGGCGAAACAAAGCTTTTGAAGGCATAAGTGACTATAAAAGAAGTTTTCTTCTCAATGAATGGTTTTTGCATCACGTTTCTCAAGGTACACATTCAATTATAATCTGTTTTAACCAAAAATATAAAAAAAAAGCAACTTAAAATCAATTATGAGATTATATAACCATTTAAAGGGAGAAACAAAGCTTTTGAAGGCATAAGTGACTATAAAAGAAGTTTTCTTCTCAATGAATGGTTTTTGCATCACGTTTCTCGAGGTAAACATTCAATTATAATCTGTTTTAACCAAAAATGTAAAAAAATTCAACTTAAAATCAATTATGAGATTATATAACCATTTAAAGGGAGAAACAAAGCTTTTGAAGGCATAAGTGACTATAAAAGAAGTTTTCTTCTCAATGAATGGTTTTTGCATCACGTTTCTCGAGGTAAACATTAAATTATAATCTGTTTTAACCAAAAATGTAAAAAAAACGCAACTTAAAATCAATTATGAGATTATATAACCATTTAAAGGGAGAAACCAAGCTTTTGAAGGCATAAGTGACTATAAAAGAAGTTTTCTTCTCAATGAATGGTTTTTGCATCACGTTTCTCGAGGTACACATTCAATTATAATCTGTTTTAACCAAAAATGTAAAAAAAAAGCAACTTAAAATCAATTATGAGATTATATAACCATTTAAAGGGAGAAACAAAGCTTTTGAAGGCATAAGTGACTATAAAAGAAGTTTTCTTCTCAATGAATGGTTTTTGCATCACGTTTCTCGAGGTAAACATTCAATTATAATCTGTTTTAACTAAAAATGTAAGAAAACTCAACTTAAAATCAATTATGGGATTATATAACCATTTAAAGGGAGAAACAAAGCTTTTGAAGGCATAAGTGACTATAAAAGAAGTTTTCTTCTCAATGAATGGTTTTTGCATCACGTTTCTCAAGGGAAACATTCAATTATAATCTGTTTTAACCAAAAATGTAAAAAAATTCAACTTAAAATCAATTATGAGATTATATAACCATTTAAAGGGAGAAACAAAGCTTTTGAAGGCATAAGTGACTATAAAAGAAGTTTTCTTCTCAATGAATGGTTTTTGCATCACGTTTCTCAAGGTAAACATTCAATTATAATCTGTTTTAACCAAAAATGTAAAAAAATTCAACTTAAAATCAATTATGCGATTATATAACCATTTAAAGGGAGAAACAAAGCTTTTGATGGCATAAGTGACTATAAAAGAAGTTTTCTTCTCAATGAATGGCTTTCGCTTCAAGATACTCGAGGTAAACATTCAATTATAATCTGTTTTAACCAAAAATGTAAAAAAATTCAACTTAAAATCAATTATGAGATTATATAACCATTTAAAGGGAGAAACAAAGCTTTTGAAGGCATAAGTGACTATAAAAGAAGTTTTCTTCTCAATGAATGGTTTTTGCATCACGTTTCTCGAGGTAAACATTCAATTATAATCTGTTTTAACAAAAAATGTAAAAAAATTCAACTTAAAATCAATTATGCGATTATATAACCATTTAAAGGGAGAAACAAAGCTTTTGATGGCATAAGTGACTATAAAAGAAGTTTTCTTCTCAATGGATGGCTTTCGCTTCAAGATACTCGAGGTAAACATTCAATTATAATCTGTTTTAACCAAAAATGTAAAAAAATTCAACTTAAAATCAATTATGAGATTATATAACCATTTAAAGGGAGAAACAAAGCTTTTGAAGGCATAAGTGACTATAAAAGAAGTTTTCTTCTCAATGAATGGTTTTTGCATCACGTTTCTCGAGGTAAACATTCAATTATAATCTGTTTTAACCAAAAATGTAAAAAAATTCAACTTAAAATCAATTATGAGATTATATAACCATGTAAAGGGAGAAACAAAGCTTTTGAAGGCATAAGTGACTATAAAAGAAGTTTTCTTCTCAATGAATGGTTTTTGCATCACGTTTCTCGAGGTAAACATTCAATTATAATCTGTTTTAACTAAAAATGTAAGAAAACTCAACTTAAAATCAATTATGGGATTATATAACCATTTAAAGGGAGAAACAAAGCTTTTGAAGGCATAAGTGACTATAAAAGAAGTTTTCTTCTCAATGAATGGCTTTCGCTTCAAGATACTCGAGGTAAACATTCAATTATAATCTGTTTTAATAAAAAATGTAAAAAAATTCAACTTAAAATCAATTATGAGATTATATAACCATTTAAAGGGTGAAACAAAGCTTTTGAAGGCATAAATGACTATAAAAGAAGTTTTCTTCTCAATAATTGATTTTTGCATCACGTTTCTCGAGGTAAACATTCAATTATAATCTGTTTTAACCAAAAAAGTAAAAAAATTCAACTTAAAATCAATTATGAGATTATATAACCATTTAAAGGGAGAAACAAAGCTTTTGAAGGCATAAGTGACTATAAAAGAAGTTTTCTTCTCAATGAATGGTTTTTGCATCACGTTTCTCGAGGTAAACATTCAATTATAATCTGTTTTAACCAAAAATGTAAAAAAAAAGCAACTTAAAATCAATTATGAGATTATATAACTATTTAAAGGGAGAAACAAAGCTTTTGAAGGCATAAGTGACTATAAAAGAAGTTTTCTTCTCAATGAATGGTTTTTGCATCACGTTTCTCAAGGTAAACATTCAATTATAATCTGTTTTAACCAAAAATGTAAAAAAATTCAACTTAAAATCAATTATGCGATTATATAACCATTTAAAGGGAGAAACAAAGCTTTTGAAGGCATAAGTGACTATAAAAGAAGTTTTCTTCTCAATGAATGGCTTTCGCTTCAAGATACTCGAGGTAAACATTCAATTATAATCTGTTTTAACCAAAAATGTAAAAAAATTCAACTTAAAATCAATTATGAGATTATATAACCATTTAAAGGGAGAAACAAAGCTTTTGAAGGCATAAGTGACTATAAAAGAAGTTTTCTTCTCAATGAATGGTTTTTGCATCACGTTTCTCGAGGTAAACATTCAATTATAATCTGTTTTAACCAAAAATGTAAAAAAATTCAACTTAAAATCAATTATGAGATTATATAACCATTTAAAGGGAGAAACAAAGCTTTTGAAGGCATAAGTGACTATAAAAGAAGTTTTCTTCTCAATGAATGGTTTTTGCATCACGTTTCTCGAGGTAAACATTCAATTATAATCTGTTTTAACTAAAAATGTAAGAAAACTCAACTTAAAATCAATTATGGGATTATATAACCATTTAAAGGGAGAAACAAAGCTTTTGAAGGCATAAGTGACTATAAAAGAAGTTTTCTTCTCAATGAATGGCTTTCGCTTCAAGATACTCGAGCTAAACATTCAATTATAATCTGTTTTAACAAAAAATGTAAAAAAATTCAACTTAAAATCAATTATGAGATTATATAACCATTTAAAGGGTGAAACAAAGCTTTTGAAGGCATAAATGACTATAAAAGAAGTTTTCTTCTCAATAATTGATTTTTGCATCACGTTTCTCGAGGTAAACATTCAATTATAATCTGTTTTAACCAAAAAAGTAAAAAAATTCAACTTAAAATCAATTATGAGATTATATAACCATTTAAAGGGAGAAACAAAGCTTTTGAAGGCATAAGTGACTATAAAAGAAGTTTTCTTCTCAATGAATGGTTTTTGCATCACGTTTCTCGAGGTAAACATTCAATTATAATCTGTTTTAACCAAAAATGTAAAAAAAAAAGCAACTTTAAATCAATTATGAGATTATATAACCATTTAAAGGGAGAAACAAAGCTTTTGAAGGCATAAGTGACTATAAAAGAAGTTTTCTTCTCAATGAATGGTTTTTGCATCACGTTTCTCGAGGTAAACATTCAATTATAATCTGTTTTAACCAAAAATGTGAAAAAATTCAACTTAAAATCAATTATGAGATTATATAACCATTTAAAGGAAGAAACAAAGCTTTTGAAGGCATAAGTGACTATAAAAGAAGTTTTCTTCTCAATGAATGGTTTTTGCATCACGTTTCTCGAGGTAAACATTCAATTATAATCTGTTTTAACCAAAAATGTAAAAAAAACGCAACTTAAAATCAATTATGAGATTATATAACCATTTAAAGGGAAAAACAAAGCTTTTGAAGGCATAAGTGACTATAAAAGAAGTTTTCTTCTCAATGAATGGCTTTCGCTTCAAGATTCTCGAGGTAAACATTCAATTATAATCTGTTTTAACCAAAAATGTAAAAAAATTCAACTTAAAATCAATTATGTGATTATATAACCATTTAAAGGGTGAAACAAAGCTTTTGAAGGCATAAGTGACTATAAAAGAAGTTTTCTTCTCAATGAATGGCTTTCGCTTCAAGATACTCGAGGTAAACATTCAATTATAATCTGTTTTAACCAAAAATGTAAAAAAATTCAACTTAAAATCAATTACGAGATTATATAACCATTTCAAGGGAGAAACAAAGCTTTTGAAGGCATAAGTGACTATAAAAGAAGTTTTCTTCTCAATGAATGGTTTTTGCATCACGTTTCTTGAGGTAAACATTCAATTATAATCTGTTTTAACCAAAAATGTAAAAAAATTCAACTTAAAATCAATTATGAGATTATATAACCATTTAAAGGGAGAAACAAAGCTTTTGAAGGCATAAGTGACTATAAAAGAAGTTTTCTTCTCAATGAATGGTTTTTGCATCACGTTTCTCGAGGTAAACATTCAATTATAATCTGTTTTAACCAAAAATGTAAAAAAATTCAACTTAAAATCAATTATGAGATTATATAACCATTTAAAGGGAGAAACAAAGCTTTTGAAGGCATAAGTGACTATAAAAGAAGTTTTCTTCTCAATGAATGGTTTTTGCATCACGTTTCTCGAGGTAAACATTCAATTATAATCTGTTTTAACCAAAAATGTAAAAAAATTCAACTTAAAATCAATTATGAGTTTATATAACCATTTAAAGGGAAAAACAAAGCTTTTGAAGGGATAAGTGACTATAAAAGAAGTTTTCTTCTCAATGAATGGTTTTTGCATCACGTTTCTCGAGGTAAACATTCAATTATAATCTCTTTTAACAAAAAATGTAAAAAAAACTAAACTTAAAATCAATTATGAGGTTATATAACCATTTAAAGGGAGAAACAAAGCTTTTGAAGGCATAAGTGACTATAAAAGAAGTTTTCTTCTCAATGAATGGTTTTTGCATCACGTTTCTCGAGGTAAACATTCAATTATAATCTGTTTTAACAAAAAATGTAAAAAAACTCAACTTAAAATCAATTATGAGGTTATATAACCATTTAAAGGGAGAAACAAAGCTTTTGAAGGCATAAGTGACTATAAAAGAAGTTTTCTTCTCAATGAATGGTTTTTGCATCACGTTTCTCAAGGTACACATTCAAGTATAATCTGTTTTAACCAAAAATATAAAAAAAAAGCAACTTAAAATCAATTATGAGATTATATAACCATTTAAAGGGAGAAACAAAGCTTTTGAAGGCATAAGTGACTATAAAAGAAGTTTTCTTCTCAATGAATGGTTTTTGCATCACGTTTCTCGAGGTAAACATTCAATTATAATCTGTTGTAACCAAAAATGTAAAAAAAAAGCAACTTTAAATCAATTATGAGATTATATAACCATTTAAAGGGAGAAACAAAGCTTTTGAAGGCATAAGTGACTATAAAAGAAGTTTTCTTCTCAATGAATGGTTTTTGCATCACGTTTCTCGAGGTAAACATTCAATTATAATCTGTTTTAACCAAAAATGTGAAAAAATTCAACTTAAAATCAATTATGAGATTATATAACCATTTAAAGGAAGAAACAAAGCTTTTGAAGGCATAAGTGACTATAAAAGAAGTTTTCTTCTCAATGAATGGTTTTTGCATCACGTTTCTCGAGGTAAACATTCAATTATAATCTGTTTTAACCAAAAATGTAAAAAAAATTCAACTTAAAATCAATTATGAGATTATATAACCATTTAAAGGGAAAAACAAAGCTTTTGAAGGGATAAGTGACTATAAAAGAAGTTTTCTTCTCAATGAATGGTTTTTGCATCACGTTTCTCGAGGTAAACATTCAATTATAATCTCTTTTAATAAAAAATGTAAAAAAAACTAAACTTAAAATCAATTATGAGGTTATATAACCATTTAAAGGGAGAAACAAAGCTTTTGAAGGCATAAGTGACTATAAAAGAAGTTTTCTTTTCAATGAATGGTTTTTGCATCACGTTTCTCGAGGTAAACATTCAATTATAATCTGTTTTAACAAAAAATGTAAAAAAACTCAACTTAAAATCAATTATGAGGTTATATAACCATTTAAAGGGCGAAACAAAGCTTTTGAAGGCATAAGTGACTATAAAAGAAGTTTTCTTCTCAATGAATGGTTTTTGCATCACGTTTCTCAAGGTACACATTCAATTATAATCTGTTTTAACCAAAAATATAAAAAAAAAGCAACTTAAAATCAATTATGAGATTTTATAACCATTTAAAGGGAGAAACAAAGCTTTTGAAGGCATAAGTGACTATAAAAGAAGTTTTCTTCTCAATGAATGGTTTTTGCATCACGTTTCTCGAGGTAAACATTCAATTATAATCTGTTTTAACCAAAAATGTAAAAAAATTCAACTTAAAATCAATTATGAGATTATATAACCATTTAAAGGGAGAAACAAAGCTTTTGAAGGCATAAGTGACTATAAAAGAAGTTTTCTTCTCAATGAATGGTTTTTGCATCACGTTTCTCGAGGTAAACATTAAATTATAATCTGTTTTAACCAAAAATGTAAAAAAAACGCAACTTAAAATCAATTATGAGATTATATAACCATTTAAAGGGAGAAACCAAGCTTTTGAAGGCATAAGTGACTATAAAAGAAGTTTTCTTCTCAATGAATGGTTTTTGCATCACGTTTCTCGAGGTACACATTCAATTATAATCTGTTTTAACCAAAAATGTAAAAAAAAAGCAACTTAAAATCAATTATGAGATTATATAACCATTTAAAGGGAGAAACAAAGCTTTTGAAGGCATAAGTGACTATAAAAGAAGTTTTCTTCTCAATGAATGGTTTTTGCATCACGTTTCTCGAGGTAAACATTCAATTATAATCTGTTTTAACCAAAAATGTAAAAAAATTCAACTTAAAATCAATTATGAGTTTATATAACCATTTAAAGGGAAAAACAAAGCTTTTGAAGGGATAAGTGACTATAAAAGAAGTTTTCTTCTCAATGAATGGTTTTTGCATCACGTTTCTCGAGGTAAACATTCAATTATAATCTCTTTTAACAAAAAATGTAAAAAAAACTAAACTTAAAATCAATTATGAGGTTATATAACCATTTAAAGGGAGAAACAAAGCTTTTGAAGGCATAAGTGACTATAAAAGAAGTTTTCTTCTCAATGAATGGTTTTTGCATCACGTTTCTCGAGGTAAACATTCAATTATAATCTGTTTTAACAAAAAATGTAAAAAAACTCAACTTAAAATCAATTATGAGGTTATATAACCATTTAAAGGGAGAAACAAAGCTTTTGAAGGCATAAGTGACTATAAAAGAAGTTTTCTTCTCAATGAATGGTTTTTGCATCACGTTTCTCAAGGTACACATTCAAGTATAATCTGTTTTAACCAAAAATATAAAAAAAAAGCAACTTAAAATCAATTATGAGATTATATAACCATTTAAAGGGAGAAACAAAGCTTTTGAAGGCATAAGTGACTATAAAAGAAGTTTTCTTCTCAATGAATGGTTTTTGCATCACGTTTCTCGAGGTAAACATTCAATTATAATCTGTTGTAACCAAAAATGTAAAAAAAAAGCAACTTTAAATCAATTATGAGATTATATAACCATTTAAAGGGAGAAACAAAGCTTTTGAAGGCATAAGTGACTATAAAAGAAGTTTTCTTCTCAATGAATGGTTTTTGCATCACGTTTCTCGAGGTAAACATTCAATTATAATCTGTTTTAACCAAAAATGTGAAAAAATTCAACTTAAAATCAATTATGAGATTATATAACCATTTAAAGGAAGAAACAAAGCTTTTGAAGGCATAAGTGACTATAAAAGAAGTTTTCTTCTCAATGAATGGTTTTTGCATCACGTTTCTCGAGGTAAACATTCAATTATAATCTGTTTTAACCAAAAATGTAAAAAAAATTCAACTTAAAATCAATTATGAGATTATATAACCATTTAAAGGGAAAAACAAAGCTTTTGAAGGGATAAGTGACTATAAAAGAAGTTTTCTTCTCAATGAATGGTTTTTGCATCACGTTTCTCGAGGTAAACATTCAATTATAATCTCTTTTAATAAAAAATGTAAAAAAAACTAAACTTAAAATCAATTATGAGGTTATATAACCATTTAAAGGGAGAAACAAAGCTTTTGAAGGCATAAGTGACTATAAAAGAAGTTTTCTTTTCAATGAATGGTTTTTGCATCACGTTTCTCGAGGTAAACATTCAATTATAATCTGTTTTAACAAAAAATGTAAAAAAACTCAACTTAAAATCAATTATGAGGTTATATAACCATTTAAAGGGCGAAACAAAGCTTTTGAAGGCATAAGTGACTATAAAAGAAGTTTTCTTCTCAATGAATGGTTTTTGCATCACGTTTCTCAAGGTACACATTCAATTATAATCTGTTTTAACCAAAAATATAAAAAAAAAGCAACTTAAAATCAATTATGAGATTATATAACCATTTAAAGGGAGAAACAAAGCTTTTGAAGGCATAAGTGACTATAAAAGAAGTTTTCTTCTCAATGAATGGTTTTTGCATCACGTTTCTCGAGGTAAACATTCAATTATAATCTGTTTTAACCAAAAATGTAAAAAAATTCAACTTAAAATCAATTATGAGATTATATAACCATTTAAAGGGAGAAACAAAGCTTTTGAAGGCATAAGTGACTATAAAAGAAGTTTTCTTCTCAATGAATGGTTTTTGCATCACGTTTCTCGAGGTAAACATTAAATTATAATCTGTTTTAACCAAAAATGTAAAAAAAACGCAACTTAAAATCAATTATGAGATTATATAACCATTTAAAGGGAGAAACCAAGCTTTTGAAGGCATAAGTGACTATAAAAGAAGTTTTCTTCTCAATGAATGGTTTTTGCATCACGTTTCTCGAGGTACACATTCAATTATAATCTGTTTTAACCAAAAATGTAAAAAAAAAGCAACTTAAAATCAATTATGAGATTATATAACCATTTAAAGGGAGAAACAAAGCTTTTGAAGGCATAAGTGACTATAAAAGAAGTTTTCTTCTCAATGAATGGTTTTTGCATCACGTTTCTCGAGGTAAACATTCAATTATAATCTGTTTTAACTAAAAATGTAAGAAAACTCAACTTAAAATCAATTATGGGATTATATAACCATTTAAAGGGAGAAACAAAGCTTTTGAAGGCATAAGTGACTATAAAAGAAGTTTTCTTCTCAATGAATGGCTTTCGCTTCAAGATACTCGAGGTAAACATTCAATTATAATCTGTTTTAACCAAAAATGTAAAAAAATTCAACTTAAAATCAATTACGAGATTATATAACCATTTCAAGGGAGAAACAAAGCTTTTGAAGGCATAAGTGACTATAAAAGAAGTTTTCTTCTCAATGAATGGTTTTTGCATCACGTTTCTTGAGGTAAACATTCAATTATAATCTGTTTTAACCAAAAATGTAAAAAAATTCAACTTAAAATCAATTATGAGATTATATAACCATTTAAAGGGAGAAACAAAGCTTTTGAAGGCATAAGTGACTATAAAAGAAGTTTTCTTCTCAATGAATGGTTTTTGCATCACGTTTCTCGAGGTAAACATTCAATTATAATCTGTTTTAACCAAAAATGTAAAAAAATTCAACTTAAAATCAATTATGAGATTATATAACCATTTAAAGGGAGAAACAAAGCTTTTGAAGGCATAAGTGACTATAAAAGAAGTTTTCTTCTCAATGAATGGTTTTTGCATCACGTTTCTCGAGGTAAACATTCAATTATAATCTGTTTTAACCAAAAATGTAAAAAAATTCAACTTAAAATCAATTATGAGTTTATATAACCATTTAAAGGGAAAAACAAAGCTTTTGAAGGGATAAGTGACTATAAAAGAAGTTTTCTTCTCAATGAATGGTTTTTGCATCACGTTTCTCGAGGTAAACATTCAATTATAATCTCTTTTAATAAAAAATGTAAAAAAAACTAAACTTAAAATCAATTATGAGGTTATATAACCATTTAAAGGGAGAAACAAAGCTTTTGAAGGCATAAGTGACTATAAAAGAAGTTTTCTTTTCAATGAATGGTTTTTGCATCACGTTTCTCGAGGTAAACATTCAATTATAATCTGTTTTAACAAAAAATGTAAAAAAACTCAACTTAAAATCAATTATGAGGTTATATAACCATTTAAAGGGCGAAACAAAGCTTTTGAAGGCATAAGTGACTATAAAAGAAGTTTTCTTCTCAATGAATGGTTTTTGCATCACGTTTCTCAAGGTACACATTCAATTATAATCTGTTTTAACCAAAAATATAAAAAAAAAGCAACTTAAAATCAATTATGAGATTATATAACCATTTAAAGGGAGAAACAAAGCTTTTGAAGGCATAAGTGACTATAAAAGAAGTTTTCTTCTCAATGAATGGTTTTTGCATCACGTTTCTCGAGGTAAACATTCAATTATAATCTGTTTTAACCAAAAATGTAAAAAAATTCAACTTAAAATCAATTATGAGATTATATAACCATTTAAAGGGAGAAACAAAGCTTTTGAAGGCATAAGTGACTATAAAAGAAGTTTTCTTCTCAATGAATGGTTTTTGCATCACGTTTCTCGAGGTAAACATTAAATTATAATCTGTTTTAACCAAAAATGTAAAAAAAACGCAACTTAAAATCAATTATGAGATTATATAACCATTTAAAGGGAGAAACCAAGCTTTTGAAGGCATAAGTGACTATAAAAGAAGTTTTCTTCTCAATGAATGGTTTTTGCATCACGTTTCTCGAGGTACACATTCAATTATAATCTGTTTTAACCAAAAATGTAAAAAAAAAGCAACTTAAAATCAATTATGAGATTATATAACCATTTAAAGGGAGAAACAAAGCTTTTGAAGGCATAAGTGACTATAAAAGAAGTTTTCTTCTCAATGAATGGTTTTTGCATCACGTTTCTCGAGGTAAACATTCAATTATAATCTGTTTTAACTAAAAATGTAAGAAAACTCAACTTAAAATCAATTATGGGATTATATAACCATTTAAAGGGAGAAACAAAGCTTTTGAAGGCATAAGTGACTATAAAAGAAGTTTTCTTCTCAATGAATGGCTTTCGCTTCAAGATACTCGAGGTAAACATTCAATTATAATCTGTTTTAACCAAAAATGTAAAAAAATTCAACTTAAAATCAATTACGAGATTATATAACCATTTCAAGGGAGAAACAAAGCTTTTGAAGGCATAAGTGACTATAAAAGAAGTTTTCTTCTCAATGAATGGTTTTTGCATCACGTTTCTTGAGGTAAACATTCAATTATAATCTGTTTTAACCAAAAATGTAAAAAAATTCAACTTAAAATCAATTATGAGATTATATAACCATTTAAAGGGAGAAACAAAGCTTTTGAAGGCATAAGTGACTATAAAAGAAGTTTTCTTCTCAATGAATGGTTTTTGCATCACGTTTCTCGAGGTAAACATTCAATTATAATCTGTTTTAACCAAAAATGTAAAAAAATTCAACTTAAAATCAATTATGAGATTATATAACCATGTAAAGGGAGAAACAAAGCTTTTGAAGGCATAAGTGACTATAAAAGAAGTTTTCTTCTCAATGAATGGTTTTTGCATCACGTTTCTCGAGGTAAACATTCAATTATAATCTGTTTTAACTAAAAATGTAAGAAAACTCAACTTAAAATCAATTATGGGATTATATAACCATTTAAAGGGAGAAACAAAGCTTTTGAAGGCATAAGTGACTATAAAAGAAGTTTTCTTCTCAATGAATGGCTTTCGCTTCAAGATACTTGAGGTAAACATTCAATTATAATCTGTTTTAATAAAAAATGTAAAAAAATTCAACTTAAAATCAATTATGAGATTATATAACCATTTAAAGGGTGAAACAAAGCTTTTGAAGGCATAAATGACTATAAAAGAAGTTTTCTTCTCAATAATTGATTTTTGCATCACGTTTCTCGAGGTAAACATTCAATTATAATCTGTTTTAACCAAAAAAGTAAAAAAATTCAACTTAAAATCAATTATGAGATTATATAACCATTTAAAGGGAGAAACAAAGCTTTTGAAGGCATAAGTGACTATAAAAGAAGTTTTCTTCTCAATGAATGGTTTTTGCATCACGTTTCTCGAGGTAAACATTCAATTATAATCTGTTTTAACCAAAAATGTAAAAAAAAAGCAACTTAAAATCAATTATGAGATTATATAACTATTTAAAGGGAGAAACAAAGCTTTTGAAGGCATAAGTGACTATAAAAGAAGTTTTCTTCTCAATGAATGGTTTTTGCATCACGTTTCTCAAGGTAAACATTCAATTATAATCTGTTTTAACCAAAAATGTAAAAAAATTCAACTTAAAATCAATTATGCGATTATATAACCATTTAAAGGGAGAAACAAAGCTTTTGAAGGCATAAGTGACTATAAAAGAAGTTTTCTTCTCAATGAATGGCTTTCGCTTCAAGATACTCGAGGTAAACATTCAATTATAATCTGTTTTAACCAAAAATGTAAAAAAATTCAACTTAAAATCAATTATGAGATTATATAACCATTTAAAGGGAGAAACAAAGCTTTTGAAGGCATAAGTGACTATAAAAGAAGTTTTCTTCTCAATGAATGGTTTTTGCATCACGTTTCTCGAGGTAAACATTCAATTATAATCTGTTTTAACCAAAAATGTAAAAAAATTCAACTTAAAATCAATTATGAGATTATATAACCATTTAAAGGGAGAAACAAAGCTTTTGAAGGCATAAGTGACTATAAAAGAAGTTTTCTTCTCAATGAATGGTTTTTGCATCACGTTTCTCGAGGTAAACATTCAATTATAATCTGTTTTAACTAAAAATGTAAGAAAACTCAACTTAAAATCAATTATGGGATTATATAACCATTTAAAGGGAGAAACAAAGCTTTTGAAGGCATAAGTGACTATAAAAGAAGTTTTCTTCTCAATGAATGGCTTTCGCTTCAAGATACTCGAGCTAAACATTCAATTATAATCTGTTTTAACAAAAAATGTAAAAAAATTCAACTTAAAATCAATTATGAGATTATATAACCATTTAAAGGGTGAAACAAAGCTTTTGAAGGCATAAATGACTATAAAAGAAGTTTTCTTCTCAATAATTGATTTTTGCATCACGTTTCTCGAGGTAAACATTCAATTATAATCTGTTTTAACCAAAAAAGTAAAAAAATTCAACTTAAAATCAATTATGAGATTATATAACCATTTAAAGGGAGAAACAAAGCTTTTGAAGGCATAAGTGACTATAAAAGAAGTTTTCTTCTCAATGAATGGTTTTTGCATCACGTTTCTCGAGGTAAACATTCAATTATAATCTGTTTTAACCAAAAATGTAAAAAAAAAGCAACTTTAAATCAATTATGAGATTATATAACCATTTAAAGGGAGAAACAAAGCTTTTGAAGGCATAAGTGACTATAAAAGAAGTTTTCTTCTCAATGAATGGTTTTTGCATCACGTTTCTCGAGGTAAACATTCAATTATAATCTGTTTTAACCAAAAATGTGAAAAAATTCAACTTAAAATCAATTATGAGATTATATAACCATTTAAAGGAAGAAACAAAGCTTTTGAAGGCATAAGTGACTATAAAAGAAGTTTTCTTCTCAATGAATGGTTTTTGCATCACGTTTCTCGAGGTAAACATTCAATTATAATCTGTTTTAACCAAAAATGTAAAAAAAACGCAACTTAAAATCAATTATGAGATTATATAACCATTTAAAGGGAAAAACAAAGCTTTTGAAGGCATAAGTGACTATAAAAGAAGTTTTCTTCTCAATGAATGGCTTTCGCTTCAAGATTCTCGAGGTAAACATTCAATTATAATCTGTTTTAACCAAAAATGTAAAAAAATTCAACTTAAAATCAATTATGTGATTATATAACCATTTAAAGGGTGAAACAAAGCTTTTGAAGGCATAAGTGACTATAAAAGAAGTTTTCTTCTCAATGAATGGCTTTCGCTTCAAGATACTCGAGGTAAACATTCAATTATAATCTGTTTTAACCAAAAATGTAAAAAAATTCAACTTAAAATCAATTACGAGATTATATAACCATTTCAAGGGAGAAACAAAGCTTTTGAAGGCATAAGTGACTATAAAAGAAGTTTTCTTCTCAATGAATGGTTTTTGCATCACGTTTCTTGAGGTAAACATTCAATTATAATCTGTTTTAACCAAAAATGTAAAAAAATTCAACTTAAAATCAATTATGAGATTATATAACCATTTAAAGGGAGAAACAAAGCTTTTGAAGGCATAAGTGACTATAAAAGAAGTTTTCTTCTCAATGAATGGTTTTTGCATCACGTTTCTCGAGGTAAACATTCAATTATAATCTGTTTTAACCAAAAATGTAAAAAAATTCAACTTAAAATCAATTATGAGATTATATAACCATTTAAAGGGAGAAACAAAGCTTTTGAAGGCATAAGTGACTATAAAAGAAGTTTTCTTCTCAATGAATGGTTTTTGCATCACGTTTCTCGAGGTAAACATTCAATTATAATCTGTTTTAACCAAAAATGTAAAAAAATTCAACTTAAAATCAATTATGAGTTTATATAACCATTTAAAGGGAAAAACAAAGCTTTTGAAGGGATAAGTGACTATAAAAGAAGTTTTCTTCTCAATGAATGGTTTTTGCATCACGTTTCTCGAGGTAAACATTCAATTATAATCTCTTTTAACAAAAAATGTAAAAAAAACTAAACTTAAAATCAATTATGAGGTTATATAACCATTTAAAGGGAGAAACAAAGCTTTTGAAGGCATAAGTGACTATAAAAGAAGTTTTCTTCTCAATGAATGGTTTTTGCATCACGTTTCTCGAGGTAAACATTCAATTATAATCTGGTTTAACAAAAAATGTAAAAAAACTCAACTTAAAATCAATTATGAGGTTATATAACCATTTAAAGGGAGAAACAAAGCTTTTGAAGGCATAAGTGACTATAAAAGAAGTTTTCTTCTCAATGAATGGTTTTTGCATCACGTTTCTCAAGGTACACATTCAAGTATAATCTGTTTTAACCAAAAATATAAAAAAAAAGCAACTTAAAATCAATTATGAGATTATATAACCATTTAAAGGGAGAAACAAAGCTTTTGAAGGCATAAGTGACTATAAAAGAAGTTTTCTTCTCAATGAATGGTTTTTGCATCACGTTTCTCGAGGTAAACATTCAATTATAATCTGTTGTAACCAAAAATGTAAAAAAAAAGCAACTTTAAATCAATTATGAGATTATATAACCATTTAAAGGGAGAAACAAAGCTTTTGAAGGCATAAGTGACTATAAAAGAAGTTTTCTTCTCAATGAATGGTTTTTGCATCACGTTTCTCGAGGTAAACATTCAATTATAATCTGTTTTAACCAAAAATGTGAAAAAATTCAACTTAAAATCAATTATGAGATTATATAACCATTTAAAGGAAGAAACAAAGCTTTTGAAGGCATAAGTGACTATAAAAGAAGTTTTCTTCTCAATGAATGGTTTTTGCATCACGTTTCTCGAGGTAAACATTCAATTATAATCTGTTTTAACCAAAAATGTAAAAAAAACGCAACTTAAAATCAATTATGAGATTATATAACCATTTAAAGGGAAAAACAAAGCTTTTGAAGGCATAAGTGACTATAAAAGAAGTTTTCTTCTCAATGAATGGCTTTCGCTTCAAGATTCTCGAGGTAAACATTCAATTATAATCTGTTTTAACCAAAAATGTAAAAAAAAAGCAACTTTAAATCAATTATGAGATTATATAACCATTTAAAGGGAGAAACAAAGCTTTTGAAGGCATAAGTGACTATAAAAGAAGTTTTCTTCTCAATGAATGGTTTTTGCATCACGTTTCTCGAGGTAAACATTCAATTATAATCTGTTTTAACCAAAAATGTGAAAAAATTCAACTTAAAATCAATTATGAGATTATATAACCATTTAAAGGAAGAAACAAAGCTTTTGAAGGCATAAGTGACTATAAAAGAAGTTTTCTTCTCAATGAATGGTTTTTGCATCACGTTTCTCGAGGTAAACATTCAATTATAATCTGTTTTAACCAAAAATGTAAAAAAAAAGCAACTTAAAATCAATTATGAGATTATATAACTATTTAAAGGGAGAAACAAAGCTTTTGAAGGCATAAGTGACTATAAAAGAAGTTTTCTTCTCAATGAATGGTTTTTGCATCACGTTTCTCAAGGTAAACATTCAATTATAATCTGTTTTAACCAAAAATGTAAAAAAATTCAACTTAAAATCAATTATGCGATTATATAACCATTTAAAGGGAGAAACAAAGCTTTTGAAGGCATAAGTGACTATAAAAGAAGTTTTCTTCTCAATGAATGGCTTTCGCTTCAAGATACTCGAGGTAAACATTCAATTATAATCTGTTTTAACCAAAAATGTAAAAAAATTCAACTTAAAATCAATTATGAGATTATATAACCATTTAAAGGGAGAAACAAAGCTTTTGAAGGCATAAGTGACTATAAAAGAAGTTTTCTTCTCAATGAATGGTTTTTGCATCACGTTTCTCGAGGTAAACATTCAATTATAATCTGTTTTAACCAAAAATGTAAAAAAATTCAACTTAAAATCAATTATGAGATTATATAACCATTTAAAGGGAGAAACAAAGCTTTTGAAGGCATAAGTGACTATAAAAGAAGTTTTCTTCTCAATGAATGGTTTTTGCATCACGTTTCTCGAGGTAAACATTCAATTATAATCTGTTTTAACTAAAAATGTAAGAAAACTCAACTTAAAATCAATTATGGGATTATATAACCATTTAAAGGGAGAAACAAAGCTTTTGAAGGCATAAGTGACTATAAAAGAAGTTTTCTTCTCAATGAATGGCTTTCGCTTCAAGATACTCGAGCTAAACATTCAATTATAATCTGTTTTAACAAAAAATGTAAAAAAATTCAACTTAAAATCAATTATGAGATTATATAACCATTTAAAGGGTGAAACAAAGCTTTTGAAGGCATAAATGACTATAAAAGAAGTTTTCTTCTCAATAATTGATTTTTGCATCACGTTTCTCGAGGTAAACATTCAATTATAATCTGTTTTAACCAAAAAAGTAAAAAAATTCAACTTAAAATCAATTATGAGATTATATAACCATTTAAAGGGAGAAACAAAGCTTTTGAAGGCATAAGTGACTATAAAAGAAGTTTTCTTCTCAATGAATGGTTTTTGCATCACGTTTCTCGAGGTAAACATTCAATTATAATCTGTTTTAACCAAAAATGTAAAAAAAAAGCAACTTTAAATCAATTATGAGATTATATAACCATTTAAAGGGAGAAACAAAGCTTTTGAAGACATAAGTGACTATAAAAGAAGTTTTCTTCTCAATGAATGGTTTTTGCATCACGTTTCTCGAGGTAAACATTCAATTATAATCTGTTTTAACCAAAAATGTGAAAAAATTCAACTTAAAATCAATTATGAGATTTTATAACCATTTAAAGGAAGAAACAAAGCTTTTGAAGGCATAAGTGACTATAAAAGAAGTTTTCTTCTCAATGAATGGTTTTTGCATCACGTTTCTCGAGGTAAACATTCAATTATAATCTGTTTTAACCAAAAATGTAAAAAAAACGCAACTTAAAATCAATTATGAGATTATATAACCATTTAAAGGGAAAAACAAAGCTTTTGAAGGCATAAGTGACTATAAAAGAAGTTTTCTTCTCAATGAATGGCTTTCGCTTCAAGATTCTCGAGGTAAACATTCAATTATAATCTGTTTTAACCAAAAATGTAAAAAAATTCAACTTAAAATCAATTATGTGATTATATAACCATTTAAAGGGTGAAACAAAGCTTTTGAAGGCATAAGTGACTATAAAAGAAGTTTTCTTCTCAATGAATGGCTTTCGCTTCAAGATACTCGAGGTAAACATTCAATTATAATCTGTTTTAACCAAAAATGTAAAAAAATTCAACTTAAAATCAATTACGAGATTATATAACCATTTCAAGGGAGAAACAAAGCTTTTGAAGGCATAAGTGACTATAAAAGAAGTTTTCTTCTCAATGAATGGTTTTTGCATCACGTTTCTTGAGGTAAACATTCAATTATAATCTGTTTTAACCAAAAATGTAAAAAAATTCAACTTAAAATCAATTATGAGATTATATAACCATTTAAAGGGAGAAACAAAGCTTTTGAAGGCATAAGTGACTATAAAAGAAGTTTTCTTCTCAATGAATGGTTTTTGCATCACGTTTCTCGAGGTAAACATTCAATTATAATCTGTTTTAACCAAAAATGTAAAAAAATTCAACTTAAAATCAATTATGAGATTATATAACCATTTAAAGGGAGAAACAAAGCTTTTGAAGGCATAAGTGACTATAAAAGAAGTTTTCTTCTCAATGAATGGTTTTTGCATCACGTTTCTCGAGGTAAACATTCAATTATAATCTGTTTTAACCAAAAATGTAAAAAAATTCAACTTAAAATCAATTATGAGTTTATATAACCATTTAAAGGGAAAAACAAAGCTTTTGAAGGGATAAGTGACTATAAAAGAAGTTTTCTTCTCAATGAATGGTTTTTGCATCACGTTTCTCGAGGTAAACATTCAATTATAATCTCTTTTAACAAAAAATGTAAAAAAAACTAAACTTAAAATCAATTATGAGGTTATATAACCATTTAAAGGGAGAAACAAAGCTTTTGAAGGCATAAGTGACTATAAAAGAAGTTTTCTTCTCAATGAATGGTTTTTGCATCACGTTTCTCGAGGTAAACATTCAATTATAATCTGTTTTAACAAAAAATGTAAAAAAACTCAACTTAAAATCAATTATGAGGTTATATAACCATTTAAAGGGAGAAACAAAGCTTTTGAAGGCATAAGTGACTATAAAAGAAGTTTTCTTCTCAATGAATGGTTTTTGCATCACGTTTCTCAAGGTACACATTCAAGTATAATCTGTTTTAACCAAAAATATAAAAAAAAAGCAACTTAAAATCAATTATGAGATTATATAACCATTTAAAGGGAGAAACAAAGCTTTTGAAGGCATAAGTGACTATAAAAGAAGTTTTCTTCTCAATGAATGGTTTTTGCATCACGTTTCTCGAGGTAAACATTCAATTATAATCTGTTGTAACCAAAAATGTAAAAAAAAAGCAACTTTAAATCAATTATGAGATTATATAACCATTTAAAGGGAGAAACAAAGCTTTTGAAGGCATAAGTGACTATAAAAGAAGTTTTCTTCTCAATGAATGGTTTTAGCATCACGTTTCTCGAGGTAAACATTCAATTATAATCTGTTTTAACCAAAAATGTGAAAAAATTCAACTTAAAATCAATTATGAGATTATATAACCATTTAAAGGAAGAAACAAAGCTTTTGAAGGCATAAGTGACTATAAAAGAAGTTTTCTTCTCAATGAATGGTTTTTGCATCACGTTTCTCGAGGTAAACATTCAATTATAATCTGTTTTAACCAAAAATGTAAAAAAAACGCAACTTAAAATCAATTATGAGATTATATAACCATTTAAAGGGAAAAACAAAGCTTTTGAAGGCATAAGTGACTATAAAAGAAGTTTTCTTCTCAATGAATGGCTTTCGCTTCAAGATTCTCGAGGTAAACATTCAATTATAATCTGTTTTAACCAAAAATGTAAAAAAAAAGCAACTTTAAATCAATTATGAGATTATATAACCATTTAAAGGGAGAAACAAAGCTTTTGAAGGCATAAGTGACTATAAAAGAAGTTTTCTTCTCAATGAATGGTTTTTGCATCACGTTTCTCGAGGTAAACATTCAATTATAATCTGTTTTAACCAAAAATGTGAAAAAATTCAACTTAAAATCAATTATGAGATTATATAACCATTTAAAGGAAGAAACAAAGCTTTTGAAGGCATAAGTGACTATAAAAGAAGTTTTCTTCTCAATGAATGGTTTTTGCATCACGTTTCTCGAGGTAAACATTCAATTATAATCTGTTTTAACCAAAAATGTAAAAAAAACGCAACTTAAAATCAATTATGAGATTATATAACCATTTAAAGGGAAAAACAAAGCTTTTGAAGGCATAAGTGACTATAAAAGAAGTTTTCTTCTCAATGAATGGCTTTCGCTTCAAGATTCTCGAGGTAAACATTCAATTATAATCTGTTTTAACCAAAAATGTAAAAAAATTCAACTTAAAATCAATTATGTGATTATATAACCATTTAAAGGGTGAAACAAAGCTTTTGAAGGCATAAGTGACTATAAAAGAAGTTTTCTTCTCAATGAATGGCTTTCGCTTCAAGATACTCGAGGTAAACATTCAATTATAATCTGTTTTAACCAAAAATGTAAAAAAATTCAACTTAAAATCAATTACGAGATTATATAACCATTTCAAGGGAGAAACAAAGCTTTTGAAGGCATAAGTGACTATAAAAGAAGTTTTCTTCTCAATGAATGGTTTTTGCATCACGTTTCTTGAGGTAAACATTCAATTATAATCTGTTTTAACCAAAAATGTAAAAAAATTCAACTTAAAATCAATTATGAGATTATATAACCATTTAAAGGGAGAAACAAAGCTTTTGAAGGCATAAGTGACTATAAAAGAAGTTTTCTTCTCAATGAATGGTTTTTGCATCACGTTTCTCGAGGTAAACATTCAATTATAATCTGTTTTAACCAAAAATGTAAAAAAATTCAACTTAAAATCAATTATGAGATTATATAACCATTTAAAGGGAGAAACAAAGCTTTTGAAGGCATAAGTGACTATAAAAGAAGTTTTCTTCTCAATGAATGGTTTTTGCATCACGTTTCTCGAGGTAAACATTCAATTATAATCTGTTTTAACCAAAAATGTAAAAAAATTCAACTTAAAATCAATTATGAGTTTATATAACCATTTAAAGGGAAAAACAAAGCTTTTGAAGGGATAAGTGACTATAAAAGAAGTTTTCTTCTCAATGAATGGTTTTTGCATCACGTTTCTCGAGGTAAACATTCAATTATAATCTCTTTTAACAAAAAATGTAAAAAAAACTAAACTTAAAATCAATTATGAGGTTATATAACCATTTAAAGGGAGAAACAAAGCTTTTGAAGGCATAAGTGACTATAAAAGAAGTTTTCTTCTCAATGAATGGTTTTTGCATCACGTTTCTCGAGGTAAACATTCAATTATAATCTGTTTTAACAAAAAATGTAAAAAAACTCAACTTAAAATCAATTATGAGGTTATATAACCATTTAAAGGGAGAAACAAAGCTTTTGAAGGCATAAGTGACTATAAAAGAAGTTTTCTTCTCAATGAATGGTTTTTGCATCACGTTTCTCAAGGTACACATTCAAGTATAATCTGTTTTAACCAAAAATATAAAAAAAAAGCAACTTAAAATCAATTATGAGATTATATAACCATTTAAAGGGAGAAACAAAGCTTTTGAAGGCATAAGTGACTATAAAAGAAGTTTTCTTCTCAATGAATGGTTTTTGCATCACGTTTCTCGAGGTAAACATTCAATTATAATCTGTTGTAACCAAAAATGTAAAAAAAAAGCAACTTTAAATCAATTATGAGATTATATAACCATTTAAAGGGAGAAACAAAGCTTTTGAAGGCATAAGTGACTATAAAAGAAGTTTTCTTCTCAATGAATGGTTTTTGCATCACGTTTCTCGAGGTAAACATTCAATTATAATCTGTTTTAACCAAAAATGTGAAAAAATTCAACTTAAAATCAATTATGAGATTATATAACCATTTAAAGGAAGAAACAAAGCTTTTGAAGGCATAAGTGACTATAAAAGAAGTTTTCTTCTCAATGAATGGTTTTTGCATCACGTTTCTCGAGGTAAACATTCAATTATAATCTGTTTTAACCAAAAATGTAAAAAAAACGCAACTTAAAATCAATTATGAGATTATATAACCATTTAAAGGGAAAAACAAAGCTTTTGAAGGCATAAGTGACTATAAAAGAAGTTTTCTTCTCAATGAATGGCTTTCGCTTCAAGATTCTCGAGGTAAACATTCAATTATAATCTGTTTTAACCAAAAATGTAAAAAAATTCAACTTAAAATCAATTATGAGATTATATAACCATTTAAAGGGTGAAACAAAGCTTTTGAAGGCATAAGTGACTATAAAAGAAGTTTTCTTCTCAATGAATGGCTTTCGCTACAAGATACTCGAGGTAAACATTCAATTATAATCTGTTTTAACCAAAAATGTAAAAAAATTCAACTTAAAATCAATTACGAGATTATATAACCATTTCAAGGGAGAAACAAAGCTTTTGAAGGCATAAGTGACTATAAAAGAAGTTTTCTTCTCAATGAATGGTTTTTGCATCACGTTTCTCGAGGTAAACATTCAATTATAATCTGTTTTAACCAAAAATGTAAAAAAATTCAACTTAAAATCAATTATGAGATTATATAACCATTTAAAGGGAGAAACAAAGCTTTTGAAGGCATAAGTGACTATAAAAGAAGTTTTCTTCTCAATGAATGGTTTTTGCATCACGTTTCTCGAGGTAAACATTCAATTATAATCTGTTTTGACCAAAAATGTAAAAAAATTCAACTTAAAATCAATTATGAGATTATATAACCATTTAAAGGGAAAAACAAAGCTTTTGAAGGGATAAGTGACTATAAAAGAAGTTTTCTTCTCAATGAATGGTTTTTGCATCACGTTTCTCGAGGTAAACATTCAATTATAATCTCTTTTAACAAAAAATGTAAAAAAAACTAAACTTAAAATCAATTATGAGGTTATATAACCATTTAAAGGGAGAAACAAAGCTTTTGAAGGCATAAGTGACTATAAAAGAAGTTTTCTTCTCAATGAATGGTTTTTGCATCACGTTTCTCGAGGTAAACATTCAATTATAATCTGTTTTAACAAAAAATGTAAAAAAACTCAACTTAAAATCAATTATGAGGTTATATAACCATTTAAAGGGAGAAACAAAGCTTTTGAAGGCATAAGTGACTATAAAAGAAGTTTTCTTCTCAATGAATGGTTTTTGCATCACGTTTCTCAAGGTACACATTCAATTATAATCTGTTTTAACCAAAAATATAAAAAAAAAAGCAACTTAAAATCAATTATGAGATTATATAACCATTTAAAGGGAGAAACAAAGCTTTTGAAGGCATAAGTGACTATAAAAGAAGTTTTCTTCTCAATGAATGGTTTTTGCATCACGTTTCTCGAGGTAAACATTCAATTATAATCTGTTTTAACTAAAAATGTAAGAAAACTCAACTTAAAATCAATTATGAGATTATATAACCATTTAAAGGGAGAAACAAAGCTTTTGAAGGCATAAGTGACTATAAAAGAAGTTTTCTTCTCAATGAATGGTTTTTACATCACGTTTCTCGAGGTAAACATTCAATTATAATCTGTTTTAACCAAAAATGTAAAAAAATTCAACTTAAAATCAATTATGAGATGATATAACCATTTAAAGGGAGAAACAAAGCTTTTGAAGGCATAAGTGACTATAAAAGAAGTTTTCTTCTCAATGAATGGTTTTTGCATCACGTTTCTCGAGGTAAACATTCAATTATAATCTGTTTTGACCAAAAATGTAAAAAAATTCAACTTAAAATCAATTATGAGATTATATAACCATTTAAAGGGAAAAACAAAGCTTTTGAAGGGATAAGTGACTATAAAAGAAGTTTTCTTCTCAATGAATGGTTTTTGCATCACGTTTCTCGAGGTAAACATTCAATTATAATCTCTTTTAACAAAAAATGTAAAAAAAACTAAACTTAAAATCAATTATGAGGTTATATAACCATTTAAAGGGAGAAACAAAGCTTTTGAAGGCATAAGTGACTATAAAAGAAGTTTTCTTCTCAATGAATGGTTTTTGCATCACGTTTCTCGAGGTAAACATTCAATTATAATCTGTTTTAACAAAAAATGTAAAAAAACTCAACTTAAAATCAATTATGAGGTTATATAACCATTTAAAGGGAGAAACAAAGCTTTTGAAGGCATAAGTGACTATAAAAGAAGTTTTCTTCTCAATGAATGGTTTTTGCATCACGTTTCTCAAGGTACACATTCAATTATAATCTGTTTTAACCAAAAATATAAAAAAAAAAGCAACTTAAAATCAATTATGAGATTATATAACCATTTAAAGGGAGAAACAAAGCTTTTGAAGGCATAAGTGACTATAAAAGAAGTTTTCTTCTCAATGAATGGTTTTTGCATCACGTTTCTCGAGGTAAACATTCAATTATAATCTGTTTTAACTAAAAATGTAAGAAAACTCAACTTAAAATCAATTATGCGATTATATAACCATTTAAAGGGAGAAATAAAGCTTTTGAAGGCATAAGTGACTATAAAAGAAGTTTTCTTCTCAATGAATGGCTTTCGCTTCAAGATACTCGAGGTAAACATCCAATTATAATCTGTTTTAACCAAAAATGTAAAAAAATTCAACTTAAAATCAATTATGAGATTATATAACCATTTAAAGGGAGAAACAAAGCTTTTGAAGGCATAAGTGACTATAAAAGAAGTTTTCTTCTCAATGAATGGTTTTTGCATCACGTTTCTCGAGGTAAACATTCAATTATAATCTGTTTTAACCAAAAATGTAAAAAAATTCAACTTAAAATCAATTATGAGATTATATAACCATTTAAAGGGAGAAACAAAGCTTTTGAAGGCATAAGTGACTATAAAAGAAGTTTTCTTCTCAATGAATGGTTTTTGCATCACGTTTCTCGAGGTAAACATTCAATTATAATCTGTTTTAACTAAAAATGTAAGAAAACTCAACTTAAAATCAATTATGGGATTATATAACCATTTAAAGGGAGAAACAAAGCTTTTGAAGGCATAAGTGACTATAAAAGAAGTTTTCTTCTCAATGAATGGCTTTATCTTCAAGATACTCGAGGTAAACATTCAATTATAATCTGTTTTAACCAAAAATGTAAAAAAATTCAACTTAAAATCAATTATGAGATTATATAACCATTTAAAGGGTGAAACAAAGCTTTTGAAGGCATAAATGACTATAAAAGAAGTTTTCTTCTCAATAATTGATTTTTGCATCACGTTTCTCGAGGTAAACATTCAATTATAATCTGTTTTAACCAAAAAAGTAAAAAAATTCAACTTAAAATCAATTATGAGATTATATAACCATTTAAAGGGAGAAACAAAGATTTTGAAGGCATAAGTGACTATAAAAGAAGTTTTCTTCTCAATGAATGGTTTTTGCATCACGTTTCTCGAGGTAAACATTCAATTATAATCTGTTTTAACCAAAAATGTAAAAAAAAAAGCAACTTTAAATCAATTATGAGATTATATAACCATTTAAAGGGAGAAACAAAGCTTTTGAAGGCATAAGTGACTATAAAAGAAGTTTTCTTCTCAATGAATGGTTTTTGCATCACGTTTCTCGAGGTAAACATTCAATTATAATCTGTTTTAACCAAAAATGTGAAAAAATTCAACTTAAAATCAATTATGAGATTATATAACCATTTAAAGGAAGAAACAAAGCTTTTGAAGGCATGAGTGACTATAAAAGAAGTTTTCTTCTCAATGAATGGTTTTTGCATCACGTTTCTCGAGGTAAACATTCAATTATAATCTGTTTTAACCAAAAATGTAAAAAAAACGTAACTTAAAATCAATTATGAGATTATATAACCATTTAAAGGGAAAAACAAAGCTTTTGAAGGCATAAGTGACTATAAAGAAGTTTTCTTCTCAATGAATGGCTTTCGCTTCAAGATTCTCGAGGTAAACATTCTATTATAATCTGTTTTAACCAAAAATGTAAAAAAATTCAACTTAAAACCAATTATGAGATTATATAACCATTTAAAGGGTGAAACAAAGCTTTTGAAGGCATAAGTGACTATAAAAGAAGTTTTCTTCTCAATGAATGGCTTTCGCTTCAAAATACTCGAGGTAAACATTCAATTATAATCTGTTTTAACCAAAAATGTAAAAAAATTCAACTTAAAATCAATTACGAGATTATATAACCATTTCAAGGGAGAAACAAAGCTTTTGAAGGCATAAGTGACTATAAAAGAAGTTTTCTTCTCAATGAATGGTTTTTGCATCACGTTTCTCGAGGTAAACATTCAATTATAATCTGTTTTAACCAAAAATGTAAAAAAATTCATCTTAAAATCAATTATGAGATTATATAACCATTTAAAGGGAGAAACAAAGCTTTTGAAGGCATAAGTGACTATAAAAGAAGTTTTCTTCTCAATGAATGGTTTTTGCATCACGTTTCTCGAGGTAAACATTCAATTATAATCTGTTTTAACCAAAAATGTAAAAAAATTCAACTTAAAATCAATTATGAGATTATATAACCATTTAAAGGGAGAAACAAAGCTTTTGAAGGCATAAGTGACTATAAAAGAAGTTTTCTTCTCAATGAATGGTTTTTGCATCACGTTTCTCGAGGTAAACATTCAATTATAATCTGTTTTAACCAAAAATGTAAAAAAATTCAACTTAAAATCAATTATGAGATTATATAACCATTTAAAGGGAAAAACAAAGCTTTTGAAGGGATAAGTGACTATAAAAGAAGTTTTCTTCTCAATGAATGGTTTTTGCATCACGTTTCTCGAGGTAAACATTCAATTATAATCTCTTTTAACAAAAAATGTAAAAAAAACTAAACTTAAAATCAATTATGAGGTTATATAACCATTTAAAGGGAGAAACAAAGCTTTTGAAGGCATAAGTGACTATAAAAGAAGTTTTCTTCTCAATGAATGGTTTTTGCATCACGTTTCTCGAGGTAAACATTCAATTATAATCTGTTTTAACAAAAAATGTAAAAAAACTCAACTTAAAATCAATTACGAGGTTATATAACCATTTAAAGGGAGAAACAAAGCTTTTGAAGGCATAAGTGACTATAAAAGAAGTTTTCTTCTCAATGAATGGTTTTTGCATCACGTTTCTCAAGGTACACATTCAATTATAATCTGTTTTAACCAAAAATATAAAAAAAAAGCAACTTAAAATCAATTATGAGATTATATAACCATTTAAAGGGAGAAACAAAGCTTTTGAAGGCATAAGTGACTATAAAAGAAGTTTTCTTCTCAATGAATGGTTTTTGCATCACGTTTCTCGAGGTAAACATTCAATTATAATCTGTTTTAACTAAAAATGTAAGAAAACTCAACTTAAAATCAATTATGCGATTATATAACCATTTAAAGGGAGAAACAAAGCTTTTGAAGGTATAAGTGACTATAAAAGAAGTTTTCTTCTCAATGAATGGTTTTTGCATCACGTTTCTCAAGGTACACATTCAATTATAATCTGTTTTAACCAAAAATATAAAAAAAAAGCAACTTAAAATCAATTATGCGATTATATAACCATTTAAAGGGAGAAACAAAGCTTTTGAAGGCATAAGTGACTATAAAAGAAGTTTTCTTCTCAATGAATGGCTTTCGCTTCAAGATACTCGAGGTAAACATTCAATTATAATCTGTTTTAACCAAAAATGTAAAAAAATTCAACTTAAAATCAATTATGAGATTATATAACCATTTAAAGGGAGAAACAAAGCTTTTGAAGGCATAAGTGACTATAAAAGAAGTTTTCTTCTCAATGAATGGTTTTTGCATCACGTTTCTCGAGGTAAACATTCAATTATAATCTGTTTTAACCAAAAATGTAAAAAAATTCAACTTAAAATCAATTATGAGATTATATAACCATTTAAAGGGAGAAACAAAGCTTTTGAAGGCATAAGTGACTATAAAAGAAGTTTTCTTCTCAATGAATGGTTTTTGCATCACGTTTCTCGAGGTAAACATTGAATTATAATCTGTTTTAACCAAAAATGTAAAAAAAACACAACTTAAAATCAATTATGAGATTATATAACCATTTAAAGGGAGAAACAAAGCTTTTGAAGGCATAAGTGACTATAAAAGAAGTTTTCTTCTCAATGAATTTTTTTTGCATCACGTTTCTCGAGGTACACATTCAATTATAATCTGTTTTAACCAAAAATGTAAAAAAAAAGCAACTTAAAATCAATTATGAGATTATATAACCATTTAAAGGGAGAAACAAAGCTTTTGAAGGCATAAGTGACTATAAAAGAAGTTTTCTTCTCAATGAATGGTTTTTGCATCACGTTTCTCGAGGTAAACATTCAATTATAATCTGTTTTAACTAAAAATGTAAGAAAACTCAACTTAAAATCAATTATGGGATTATATAACCATTTAAAGGGAGAAACAAAGCTTTTGAAGGCATAAGTGACTATAAAAGAAGTTTTCTTCTCAATGAATGGCTTTCGCTTCAAGATACTCGAGGTAAACATTCAATTATAATCTGTTTTAACCAAAAATGTAAAAAAATTCAACTTAAAATCAATTATGAGATTATATAACCATTTAAAGGGTGAAACAAAGCTTTTGAAGGCATAAATGACTATAAAAGAAGTTTTCTTCTCAATAATTGATTTTTGCATCACGTTTCTCAAGGTAAACATTCAATTATAATCTGTTTTAACGAAAAATGTAAAAAAATTCAACTTAAAGTCAATTATGAGATTATATAACCATTTAAAGGGAGAAACAAAGCTTTTGAAGGCATAAGTGACTATAAAAGATGTTTTCTTCTCAATGAATGGTTTTTGCATCACGTTTCTCGAGGTAAACATTCAATTATAATCTGTTTGAACAAAAAATGTAAAAAAAACGCAACTTAAAATCAATTATGAGATTATATAACCATTTAAAGGGAGAAACAAAGCTTTTGAAGGCATAAGTGACTATAAAAGAAGTTTTCTTCTCAATGAATGGTTTTTGCATCACGTTTCTCGAGGTAAACATTCAATTATAATCTGTTTTAACCAAAAATGTAAAAAAAATCAACTTAAAATCAATTATGAGATTATATAACCATTTAAAGGGAGAAACAAAGCTTTTGAAGGCATAAGTGACTGTAAAAGAAGTTTTCTTCTCAATGAATGGTTTTTACGTCACGTTTCTCGAGGTACACATTCAATTATAATCTGTTTTAACCAAAAATGTAAAAAAAAAGCAACTTAAAATCAATTATGAGATTATATAACCATTTAAAGGGAGAAACAAAGCTTTTGAAGGCATAAGTGACTATAAAAGAAGTTTTCTTCTCAATGAATGGTTTTTGCATCACGTTTCTCGAGGTAAACATTCAATTATAATCTGTTTTAACCAAAAATGTAAGAAAACTCAACTTAAAATCAATTATGGGATTATATAACCATTTAAAGGGAGAAACAAAGCTTTTGAAGGTATAAGTGACTATAAAAGAAGTTTTCTTCTCAATGAATGGCTTTCGCTTCAAGATACTCGAGGTAAACATTCAATTATAATCTGTTTTAACCAAAAATGTAAAAAAATTCAACTTAAAATCAATTATGAGATTATATAACCATTTAAAGGGTGAAACAAAGCTTTTGAAGGCATAAATGACTATAAAAGAAGTTTTCTTCTCAATAATTGATTTTTACATCACGTTTCTCGAGGTAAACATTCAATTATAATCTGTTTTAACCAAAAATGTAAAAAAATTCAACTTAAAATCAATTATGAGATTATATAACCATTTAAAGGGAGAAACAAAGCTTTTGAAGGCATAAGTGACTATAAAAGAAGTTTTCTTCACAATGAATGGTTTTTGCATCACGTTTCTCAAGGTAAACATTCAATTATAATCTGTTTTAACCAAAAATGTAAAAAAAAAGTAACTTAAAATCAATTATGAGATTATATAACCATTTAAAGGGAGAAACAAAGCTTTTGAAGGCATAAGTGACTATAAAAGAAGTTTTCTTCTCAATGAATGGTTTTTGCATCACGTTTCTCGAGGTAGACATTCAATTATAATCTGTTTTAGCCAAAAATGTAAAAAAAACGCAACTTAAAATCAATTATGAGATTATATAACCATTTAAAGGGAAAAACAAAGCTTTTGAAGGCATAAGTGACTATAAAAGAAGTTTTCTTCTCAATGAATGGCTTTCGCTTCAAGATTCTCGAGGTAAACATTCAATTATAATCTGTTTTAACCAAAAATGTAAAAAAAATCAACTTAAAATCAATTATGAGATTATATAACCATTTAAAGGGTGAAACAAAGCTTTTGAAGGCATAAGTGACTATAAAAGAAGTTTTCTTCTCAATGAATGGTTTTTGCATCACGTTTCTCGAGGCAAACATTCAATTATAATCTGTTTGAACAAAAAATGTAAAAAAAATGCAACTTAAAATCAATTATGAGATTATATAACCATTTAAAGGGAGAAACAAAGCTTTTGAAGGCATAAGTGACTATAAAAGAAGTTTTCTTCTCAATGAATGGTTTTTGCATCACGTTTCTTGAGGTAAACATTCAATTATAATCTGTTTTAACCAAAAATATAAAAAAATTCAACTTAAAATCAATTATGAGATTATATAACCATTTAAAGGGAGAAACAAAGCTTTTGAAGGCATAAGTGACTATAAAAGAAGTTTTCTTCTCAATGAATGGTTTTTGCATCACGTTTCTCAAGGGAAACGTTCAATTATAATCTGTTTTAACCAAAAATGTAAAAAAATTCAACTTAAAATCAATTATGAGATTATATAACCATTTAAAGGGAGAAACAAAGCTTTTGAAGGCATAAGTGACTATAAAAGAAATTTTCTTCTCAATGAATGGTTTTTGCATCACGTTTCTCGAGGTAAACATTCAATTATAATCTGTTTTAACCAAAAATGTAAAAAAATTCAACTTAAAATCAATTATGAGATTATATAACCATTTAAAGGGAGAAACAAAGCTTTTGAAGGCATAAGTGACTATAAAAGAAGTTTTCTTCTCAATGAATGGTTTTTGCATCACGTTTCTCCAGGGAAACATTCAATTATAATCTGTTTTAACCAAAAATGTAAAAAAATTCAACTTAAAATCAATTATGAGATTATATAACCATTTAAAGGGAGAAACAAAGCTTTTGAAGGCATAAGTGACTATAAAAGAAGTTTTCTTCTCAATGAATGGTTTTTGCATCACGTTTCTCGAGGTAAACATTCAATTATAATCTGTTTTAACCAAAAATGTAAAAAAAATCAACTTAAAATCAATTATGAGATTATATAACCATTTAAAGGGAGAAACAAAGCTTTTGAAGGCATAAGTGACTGTAAAAGAAGTTTTCTTCTCAATGAATGGTTTTTACGTCACGTTTCTCGAGGTACACATTCAATTATAATCTGTTTTAACCAAAAATGTAAAAAAAAAGCAACTTAAAATCAATTATGAGATTATATAACCATTTAAAGGGAGAAACAAAGCTTTTGAAGGCATAAGTGACTATAAAAGAAGTTTTCTTCTCAATGAATGGTTTTTGCATCACGTTTCTCGAGGTAAACATTCAATTATAATCTGTTTTAACCAAAAATGTAAAAAAATTCAACTTAAAATCAATTATGAGATTATATAACCATTTAAAGGGAGAAACAAAGCTTTTGAAGGCATAAGTGACTATAAAAGAAGTTTTCTTCTCAATGAATGGTTTTTGTATCACGTTTCTCAAGGGAAACATTCAATTATAATCTGTTTTAACCAAAAATGTAAAAAAATTCAACTTAAAATCAATTATGAGATTATATAACCATTTAAAGGGAGAAACAAAGCTTTTGAAGGCATAAGTGACTATAAAAGAAGTTTTCTTCTCAATGAATGGTTTTTGCATCACGTTTCTCAAGGTAAACATTCAATTATAATCTGTTTTAACCAAAAATGTAAAAAAATTCAACTTAAAATCAATTATGAGATTATATAACCATTTAAAGGGAGAAACAAAGCTTTTGAAGGCATAAGTGACTATAAAAGAAGTTTTCTTCTCAATGAATGGTTTTTGCATCACGTTTCTCGAGGTACACATTCAATTATAATCTGTTTTAACCAAAAATATAAAAAAAAAGCAACTTAAAATCAATTATGAGGTTATATAACCATTTAAAGGGAGAAACAAAGCTTTTAAAGGCATAAGTGACTATAAAAGAAGTTTTCTTCTCAATGAATGGTTTTTGCATCACGTTTCTCGAGGTAAACATTCAATTATAATCTGTTTTAACCAAAAATGTAAAAAAATTCAACTTAAAATCAATTATGAGATTATATAACCATTTAAAATGAGAAACAAAGCTTTTGAAGGCATAAGTGACTATAAAAGAAGTTTTCTTCTCAATGAATGGTTTTTGCATCACGTTTCTCAAGGTAAACATTCAATTATAATCTGTTTTAACCAAAAATGTAAAAAAATTCAACTTAAAATCAATTATGAGATTATATAACCATTTAAAGGGAGAAACAAAGCTTTTGAAGGCATAAGTGACTATAAAAGAAGTTTTCTTCTCAATGAATGGTTTTTGCATCACGTTTCTCAAGGGAAACGTTCAATTATAATCTGTTTTAACCAAAAATGTAAAAAAATTCAACTTAAAATCAATTATGAGATTATATAACCATTTAAAGGGAGAAACAAAGCTTTTGAAGGCATAAGTGACTATAAAAGAAGTTTTCTTCTCAATGAATGGTTTTTGCATCACGTTTCTCGAGGTAAACATTCAATTATAATCTGTTTTAACCAAAAATGTAAAAAAATTCAACTTAAAATCAATTATGAGATTATATAACCATTTAAAGGGAGAAACAAAGCTTTTGAAGGCATAAGTGACTATAAAAGAAGTTTTCTTCTCAATGAATGGTTTTTGCATCACGTTTCTCCAGGGAAACATTCAATTATAATCTGTTTTAACCAAAAATGTAAAAAAATTCAACTTAAAATCAATTATGAGATTATATAACCATTTAAAGGGAGAAACAAAGCTTTTGAAGGCATAAGTGACTATAAAAGAAGTTTTCTTCTCAATGAATGGTTTTTGCATCACGTTTCTCCAGGGAAACATTCAATTATAATCTGTTTTAACCAAAAATGTAAAAAAATTCAACTTAAAATCAATTATGAGATTATATAACCATTTAAAGGGAGAAACAAAGCTTTTGAAGGCATAAGTGACTATAAAAGAAGTTTTCTTCTCAATGAATGGTTTTTGTATCACGTTTCTCAAGGGAAACATTCAATTATAATCTGTTTTAACCAAAAATGTAAAAAAATTCAACTTAAAATCAATTATGAGATTATATAACCATTTAAAGGGAGAAACAAAGCTTTTGAAGGCATAAGTGACTATAAAAGAAGTTTTCTTCTCAATGAATGGTTTTTGCATCACGTTTCTCAAGGTAAACATTCAATTATAATCTGTTTTAACCAAAAATGTAAAAAAATTCAACTTAAAATCAATTATGAGATTATATAACCATTTAAAGGGAGAAACAAAGCTTTTGAAGGCATAAGTGACTATAAAAGAAGTTTTCTTCTCAATGAATGGTTTTTGCATCACGTTTCTTGAGGTACACATTCAATTATAATCTGTTTTAACCAAAAATATAAAAAAAAAGCAACTTAAAATCAATTATGAGGTTATATAACCATTTAAAGGGAGAAACAAAGCTTTTAAAGGCATAAGTGACTATAAAAGAAGTTTTCTTCTCAATGAATGGTTTTTGCATCACGTTTCTCGAGGTAAACATTCAATTATAATCTGTTTTAACCAAAAATGTAAAAAAATTCAACTTAAAATCAATTATGAGATTATATAACCATTTAAAGGGAGAAACAAAGCTTTTGAAGGCATAAGTGACTATAAAAGAAGTTTTCTTCTCAATGAATGGTTTTTGTATCACGTTTCTCAAGGGAAACATTCAATTATAATCTGTTTTAACCAAAAATGTAAAAAAATTCAACTTAAAATCAATTATGAGATTATATAACCATTTAAAGGGAGAAACAAAGCTTTTGAAGGCATAAGTGACTATAAAAGAAGTTTTCTTCTCAATGAATGGTTTTTGTATCACGTTTCTCAAGGGAAACATTCAATTATAATCTGTTTTAACCAAAAATGTAAAAAAATTCAACTTAAAATCAATTATGAGACTATATAACCATTTAAAGGGAGAAACAAAGCTTTTGAAGGCATAAGTGACTATAAAAGAAGTTTTCTTCTCAATGAATGGTTTTTGCATCACGTTTCTCGAGGTAAACATTCAATTATAATCTGTTTTAACCAAAAATGTAAAAAAATTCAACTTAAAATCAATTATGAGATTATATAACCATTTAAAGGGAGAAACAAAGCTTTTGAAGGCATAAGTGACTATAAAAGAAGTTTTCTTCTCAATGAATGGTTTTTGCATCACGTTTCTCGAGGTAAACATTCAATTATAATCTGTTTTAACAAAAAATGTAAAAAAACTCAACTTAAAATCAATTATGAGGTTATATAACCATTTAAAGGGAGAAACAAAGCTTTTGAAGGCAGAAGTGACTATAAAAGAAGTTTTCTTCTCAATGAATGGTTTTTGCATCACGTTTCTCGAGGTACACATTCAATTATAATCTGTTTTAACCAAAAATATAAAAAAAAAGCAACTTAAAATCAATTATGAGATTATATAACCATTTAAAGGGAGAAACAAAGCTTTTGAAGGCATAAGTGACTATAAAAGAAGTTTTCTTCTCAATGAATGGTTTTTGCATCACGTTTCTCGAGGTAGACATTCAATTATAATCTGTTTTAACCAAAAATGTAAAAAAATTCAACTTAAAATCAATTATGAGATTATATAACCATTTAAAGGGAGAAACAAAGCTTTTGAAGGCATAAGTGACTATAAAAGAAGTTTTCTTCTCAATGAATGGTTTTTGCATCACGTTTCTCGAGGTAAACATTCAATTATAATCTGTTTTAACCAAAAATGTAAAAAAAACTAAACTTAAAATCAATTATGAGGTTATATAACCATTTAAAGGGAGAAACAAAGCTTTTGAAGGCATAAGTGACTATAAAAGAAGTTTTCTTCTCAATGAATGGTTTTTGCATCACGTTTCTCGAGGTAAACATTCAATTATAATCTGTTTTAACAAAAAATGTAAAAAAACTCAACTTAAAATCAATTATGAGGTTATATAACCATTTAAAGGGAGAAACAAAGCTTTTGAAGGCATAAGTGACTATAAAAGAAGTTTTCTTCTCAATGAATGGTTTTTGCATCACGTTTCTCGAGGTACACATTCAATTATAATCTGTTTTAACAAAAAATATATAAAAAAAGCAACGTAAAATCAATTATGAGATTATATAACCATTTAAAGGGAGAAACAAAGCTTTTGAAGGCATAAGTGACTATAAAAGAAGTTTTCTTCTCAATGAATGGTTTTTGCATCACGTTTCTCGAGGTAAACATTCAATTATAATCTGTTTTAACAAAAAATGTAAAAAAACTCAACTTAAAATCAATTATGAGGTTATATAACCATTTAAAGGGAGAAACAAAGCTTTTGAAGGCAGAAGTGACTATAAAAGAAGTTTTCTTCTCAATGAATGGTTTTTGCATCACGTTTCTCGAGGTACACATTCAATTATAATCTGTTTTAATCAAAAATATAAAAAAAAAGTAACTTAAAATCAATTATGAGATTATATAACCATTTAAAGGGAGAAACAAAGCTTTTGAAGGCATAAGTGACTATAAAAGAAGTTTTCTTCTCAATGAATGGTTTTTGCATCACGTTTCTCGAGGTAGACATTCAATTATAATCTGTTTTAACCAAAAATGTTAAAAAATTCAACTTAAAATCAATTATGAGATTATATAACCATTTAAAGGGAGAAACAAAGCTTTTGAAGGCATAAGTGACTATAAAAGAAGTTTTCTTCTCAATGAATGGTTTTTGCATCACGTTTCTCGAGGTACACATTCAATTATAATCTGTTTTAACCAAAAATTTAAAAAAAACTAAACTTAAAATCAATTATGAGGTTATATAACCATTTAAAGGGAGAAACAAAGCTTTTGAAGGCATAAGTGACTATAAAAGAAGTTTTCTTCTCAATGAATGGTTTTTGCATCACGTTTCTCGAGGTAAACATTCAATTATAATCTGTTTTAACCAAAAATGTAAAAAAATTCAACTTAAAATCAATTATGAGATCATATAACCATTTAAAGGGAGAAACAAAGCTTTCGAAGGCATAAGTGACTATAAAAGAAGTTTTCTTCTCAATGAATGGTTTTTGCATCACGTTTCTCAAGGGAAACATTCAATTATAATCTGTTTTAACCAAAAATGTAAAAAAATTCAACTTAAAATGAATTATGAGATTATATAACCATTTAAAGGGAGAAACAAAGCTTTTGAAGGCATAAGTGACTATAAAAGAAGTTTTCTTCTCAATGAATGGTTTTTGCATCACGTTTCTCGAGGTAAACATTCAATTATAATCTGTTTTAACCAAAAATGTAAAAAAATTCAACTTAAAATCAATTATGAGATTATATAACCATTTAAAGGGAGAAACAAAGCTTTTGAAGGCATAAGTGACTATAAAAGAAGTTTTCTTCTCAATGAATGGTTTTTGCATCACGTTTCTCGAGGTAAACATTCAATTATAATCTATTTTAACCAAAAATGTAAGAAAACTCAACTTAAAATCAATTATGGGATTATATAACCATTTAAAGGGAGAAACAAAGCTTTTGAAGGTATAAGTGACTATAAAAGAAGTTTTCTTCTCAATGAATGGCTTTCGCTTCAAGATACTCGAGGTAAACATTCAATTATAATCTGTTTTAACCAAAAATGTAAAAAAATTCAACTTAAAATCAATTATGAGATTATATAACCATTTAAAGGGTGAAACAAAGCTTTTGAAGGCATAAATGACTATAAAAGAAGTTTTCTTCTCAATAATTGATTTTTACATCACGTTTCTCGAGGTAAACATTCAATTATAATCTGTTTTAACCAAAAATGTAAAAAAATTCAACTTAAAATCAATTATGAGATTATATAACCATTTAAAGGGAGAAACAAAGCTTTTGAAGGCATAAGTGACTATAAAAGAAGTTTTCTTCACAATGAATGGTTTTTGCATCACGTTTCTCAAGGTAAACATTCAATTATAATCTGTTTTAACCAAAAATGTAAAAAAAAAGCAACTTAAAATCAATTATGAGATTATATAACCATTTAAAGGGAGAAACAAAGCTTTTGAAGGCATAAGTGACTATAAAAGAAGTTTTCTTCTCAATGAATGGTTTTTGCATCACGTTTCTCGAGGTAGACATTCAATTATAATCTGTTTTAGCCAAAAATGTAAAAAAAACGCAACTTAAAATCAATTATGAGATTATATAACCATTTAAAGGGAAAAACAAAGCTTTTGAAGGCATAAGTGACTATAAAAGAAGTTTTCTTCTCAATGAATGGCTTTCGCTTCAAGATTCTCGAGGTAAACATTCAATTATAATCTGTTTTAACCAAAAATGTAAAAAAAATCAACTTAAAATCAATTATGAGATTATATAACCATTTAAAGGGTGAAACAAAGCTTTTGAAGGCATAAGTGACTATAAAAGAAGTTTTCTTCTCAATGAATGGTTTTTGCATCACGTTTCTCGAGGCAAACATTCAATTATAATCTGTTTGAACAAAAAATATAAAAAAAATGCAACTTAAAATCAATTATGAGATTATATAACCATTTAAAGGGAGAAACAAAGCTTTTGAAGGCATAAGTGACTATAAAAGAAGTTTTCTTCTCAATGAATGGTTTTTGCATCACGTTTCTCGAGGTAAACATTCAATTATAATCTGTTTTAACCAAAAATATAAAAAAATTCAACTTAAAATCAATTATGAGATTATATAACCATTTAAAGGGAGAAACAAAGCTTTTGAAGGCATAAGTGACTATAAAAGAAGTTTTCTTCTCAATGAATGGTTTTTGCATCACGTTTCTCAAGGGAAACGTTCAATTATAATCTGTTTTAACCAAAAATGTAAAAAAATTCAACTTAAAATCAATTATGAGATTATATAACCATTTAAAGGGAGAAACAAAGCTTTTGAAGGCATAAGTGACTATAAAAGAAGTTTTCTTCTCAATGAATGGTTTTTGCATCACGTTTCTCGAGGTAAACATTCAATTATAATCTGTTTTAACCAAAAATGTAAAAAAATTCAACTTAAAATCAATTATGAGATTATATAACCATTTAAAGGGAGAAACAAAGCTTTTGAAGGCATAAGTGACTATAAAAGAAGTTTTCTTCTCAATGAATGGTTTTTGCATCACGTTTCTCCAGGGAAACATTCAATTATAATCTGTTTTAACCAAAAATGTAAAAAAATTCAACTTAAAATCAATTATGAGATTATATAACCATTTAAAGGGAGAAACAAAGCTTTTGAAGGCATAAGTGACTATAAAAGAAGTTTTCTTCTCAATGAATGGTTTTTGCATCACGTTTCTCGAGGTAAACATTCAATTATAATCTGTTTTAACCAAAAATGTAAAAAAATTCAACTTAAAATCAATTATGAGATTATATAACCATTTAAAGGGAGAAACAAAGCTTTTGAAGGCATAAGTGACTATAAAAGAAGTTTTCTTCTCAATGAATGGTTTTTGCATCACGTTTCTGAAGGGAAACATTCAATTATAATCTGTTTTAACCAAAAATGTAAAAAAATTCAACTTAAAATCAATTATGAGATTATATAACCATTTAAAGGGAGAAACAAAGCTTTTGAAGGCATAAGTGACTATAAAAGAAGTTTTCTTCTCAATGAATGGTTTTTGCATCACGTTTCTCGAGGTAAACATTCAATTATAATCTGTTTTAACCAAAAATGTAAAAAAATTCAACTTAAAATCAATTATGAGATTATATAACCATTTAAAGGGAGAAACAAAACTTTTGAAGGCATAAGTGACTATAAAAGAAGTTTTCTTCTCAATGAATGGTTTTTGCATCACGTTTCTCGAGGTAAACATTCAATTATAATCTGTTTTAACCAAAAATGTAAAAAAATTCAACTTAAAATCAATTATGAGATTATATAACCATTTAAAGGGAAAAACAAAGCTTTTGAAGGGATAAGTGACTATAAAAGAAGTTTTCTTCTCAATGAATGGTTTTTCCATCACGTTTCTTGAGGTAAACATTCAATTATAATCTGTTTTAACCAAAAATGTAAAAAAAACTAAACTTAAAATCAATTATGAGGTTATATAACCATTTAAAGGGAGAAACAAAGCTTTTGAAGGCATAAGTGACTATAAAAGAAGTTTTCTTCTCAATGAATGGTTTTTGCATCACGTTTCTCGAGGTAAACATTCAATTATAATCTGTTTTAACAAAAAATGTAAAAAAACTCAACTTAAAATCAATTATGAGGTTATATAACCATTTAAAGGGAGAAACAAAGCTTTTGAAGGCAGAAGTGACTATAAAAGAAGTTTTCTTCTCAATGAATGGTTTTTGCATCACGTTTCTCGAGGTACACATTCAATTATAATCTGTTTTAACCAAAAATATAAAAAAAAAGCAACTTAAAATCAATTATGAGATTATATAACCATTTAAAGGGAGAAACAAAGCTTTTGAAGGCATAAGTGACTATAAAAGAAGTTTTCTTCTCAATGAATGGTTTTTGCATCACGTTTCTCGAGGTAGACATTCAATTATAATCTGTTTTAACCAAAAATGTAAAAAAATTCAACTTAAAATCAATTATGAGATTATATAACCATTTAAAGGGAGAAACAAAGCTTTTGAAGGCATAAGTGACTATAAAAGAAGTTTTCTTCTCAATGAATGGTTTTTGCATCACGTTTCTCGAGGTAAACATTCAATTATAATCTGTTTTAACCAAAAATGTAAAAAAAACTAAACTTAAAATCAATTATGAGGTTATATAACCATTTAAAGGGAGAAACAAAGCTTTTGAAGGCATAAGTGACTATAAAAGAAGTTTTCTTCTCAATGAATGGTTTTTGCATCACGTTTCTCGAGGTAAACATTCAATTATAATCTGTTTTAACAAAAAATGTAAAAAAACTCAACTTAAAATCAATTATGAGGTTATATAACCATTTAAAGGGAGAAACAAAGCTTTTGAAGGCATAAGTGACTATAAAAGAAGTTTTCTTCTCAATGAATGGTTTTTGCATCACGTTTCTCGAGGTACACATTCAATTATAATCTGTTTTAACAAAAAATATATAAAAAAAGCAACGTAAAATCAATTATGAGATTATATAACCATTTAAAGGGAGAAACAAAGCTTTTGAAGGCATAAGTGACTATAAAAGAAGTTTTCTTCTCAATGAATGGTTTTTGCATCACGTTTCTCGAGGTAAACATTCAATTATAATCTGTTTTAACCAAAAATGTAAAAAAATTCAACTTAAAATCAATTATGAGATTATATAACCATTTAAAGGGAGAAACAAAGCTTTTGAAGGCATAAGTGACTATAAAAGAAGTTTTCTTCTCAATGAATGGTTTTTGCATCACGTTTCTCGAGGTAAACATTCAATTATAATCTGTTTTAACAAAAAATGTAAAAAAACTCAACTTAAAATCAATTATGAGGTTATATAACCATTTAAAGGGAGAAACAAAGCTTTTGAAGGCAGAAGTGACTATAAAAGAAGTTTTCTTCTCAATGAATGGTTTTTGCATCACGTTTCTCGAGGTAAACATTCAATTATAATCTGTTTTAACCAAAAATGTAAAAAAATTCAACTTAAAATCAATTATGAGATTATATAACCATTTAAAGGGAGAAACAAAGCTTTTGAAGGCATAAGTGACTATAAAAGAAGTTTTCTTCTCAATGAATGGTTTTTGCATCACGTTTCTGAAGGGAAACATTCAATTATAATCTGTTTTAACCAAAAATGTAAAAAAATTCAACTTAAAATCAATTATGAGATTATATAACCATTTAAAGGGAGAAACAAAGCTTTTGAAGGCATAAGTGACTATAAAAGAAGTTTTCTTCTCAATGAATGGTTTTTGCATCACGTTTCTCGAGGTAAACATTCAATTATAATCTGTTTTAACCAAAAATGTAAAAAAATTCAACTTAAAATCAATTATGAGATTATATAACCATTTAAAGGGAGAAACAAAGCTTTTGAAGGCATAAGTGACTATAAAAGAAGTTTTCTTCTCAATGAATGGTTTTTGCATCACGTTTCTCGAGGTAAACATTCAATTATAATCTGTTTTAACCAAAAATGTAAAAAAATTCAACTTAAAATCAATTATGAGATTATATAACCATTTAAAGGGAAAAACAAAGCTTTTGAAGGGATAAGTGACTATAAAAGAAGTTTTCTTCTCAATGAATGGTTTTTGCATCACGTTTCTTGAGGTAAACATTCAATTATAATCTGTTTTAACCAAAAATGTAAAAAAAACTAAACTTAAAATCAATTATGAGGTTATATAACCATTTAAAGGGAGAAACAAAGCTTTTGAAGGCATAAGTGACTATAAAAGAAGTTTTCTTCTCAATGAATGGTTTTTGCATCACGTTTCTCGAGGTAAACATTCAATTATAATCTGTTTTAACAAAAAATGTAAAAAAACTCAACTTAAAATCAATTATGAGGTTATATAACCATTTAAAGGGAGAAACAAAGCTTTTGAAGGCAGAAGTGACTATAAAAGAAGTTTTCTTCTCAATGAATGGTTTTTGCATCACGTTTCTCGAGGTACACATTCAATTATAATCTGTTTTAACCAAAAATATAAAAAAAAAGCAACTTAAAATCAATTATGAGATTATATAACCATTTAAAGGGAGAAACAAAGCTTTTGAAGGCATAAGTGACTATAAAAGAAGTTTTCTTCTCAATGAATGGTTTTTGCATCACGTTTCTCGAGGTAGACATTCAATTATAATCTGTTTTAACCAAAAATGTAAAAAAATTCAACTTAAAATCAATTATGAGATTATATAACCATTTAAAGGGAGAAACAAAGCTTTTGAAGGCATAAGTGACTATAAAAGAAGTTTTCTTCTCAATGAATGGTTTTTGCATCACGTTTCTCGAGGTAAACATTCAATTATAATCTGTTTTAACCAAAAATGTAAAAAAAACTAAACTTAAAATCAATTATGAGGTTATATAACCATTTAAAGGGAGAAACAAAGCTTTTGAAGGCATAAGTGACTATAAAAGAAGTTTTCTTCTCAATGAATGGTTTTTGCATCACGTTTCTCGAGGTAAACATTCAATTATAATCTGTTTTAACAAAAAATGTAAAAAAACTCAACTTAAAATCAATTATGAGGTTATATAACCATTTAAAGGGAGAAACAAAGCTTTTGAAGGCATAAGTGACTATAAAAGAAGTTTTCTTCTCAATGAATGGTTTTTGCATCACGTTTCTCGAGGTACACATTCAATTATAATCTGTTTTAACAAAAAATATATAAAAAAAGCAACGTAAAATCAATTATGAGATTATATAACCATTTAAAGGGAGAAACAAAGCTTTTGAAGGCATAAGTGACTATAAAAGAAGTTTTCTTCTCAATGAATGGTTTTTGCATCACGTTTCTCGAGGTAAACATTCAATTATAATCTGTTTTAACAAAAAATGTAAAAAAACTCAACTTAAAATCAATTATGAGGTTATATAACCATTTAAAGGGAGAAACAAAGCTTTTGAAGGCAGAAGTGACTATAAAAGAAGTTTTCTTCTCAATGAATGGTTTTTGCATCACGTTTCTCGAGGTACACATTCAATTATAATCTGTTTTAATCAAAAATATAAAAAAAAAGCAACTTAAAATCAATTATGAGATTATATAACCATTTAAAGGGAGAAACAAAGCTTTTGAAGGCATAAGTGACTATAAAAGAAGTTTTCTTCTCAATGAATGGTTTTTGCATCACGTTTCTCGAGGTAGACATTCAATTATAATCTGTTTTAACCAAAAATGTTAAAAAATTCAACTTAAAATCAATTATGAGATTATATAACCATTTAAAGGGAGAAACAAAGCTTTTGAAGGCATAAGTGACTATAAAAGAAGTTTTCTTCTCAATGAATGGTTTTTGCATCACGTTTCTCGAGGTACACATTCAATTATAATCTGTTTTAACCAAAAATTTAAAAAAAACTAAACTTAAAATCAATTATGAGGTTATATAACCATTTAAAGGGAGAAACAAAGCTTTTGAAGGCATAAGTGACTATAAAAGAAGTTTTCTTCTCAATGAATGGTTTTTGCATCACGTTTCTCGAGGTAAACATTCAATTATAATCTGTTTTAACCAAAAATGTAAAAAAATTCAACTTAAAATCAATTATGAGATCATATAACCATTTAAAGGGAGAAATAAAGCTTTCGAAGGCATAAGTGACTATAAAAGAAGTTTTCTTCTCAATGAATGGTTTTTGCATCACGTTTCTCAAGGGAAACATTCAATTATAATCTGTTTTAACCAAAAATGTAAAAAAATTCAACTTAAAATCAATTATGAGATTATATAACCATTTAAAGGGAGAAACAAAGCTTTTGAAGGCATAAGTGACTATAAAAGAAGTTTTCTTCTCAATGAATGGTTTTTGCATCACGTTTCTCGAGGTAAACATTCAATTATAATCTGTTTTAACCAAAAATGTAAAAAAATTCAACTTAAAATCAATTATGAGATTATATAACCATTTAAAGGGAGAAACAAAGCTTTTGAAGGCATAAGTGACTATAAAAGAAGTTTTCTTCTCAATGAATGGTTTTTGCATCACGTTTCTCGAGGTAAACATTCAATTATAATCTGTTTTAACCAAAAATGTAAGAAAACTCAACTTAAAATCAATTATGGGATTATATAACCATTTAAAGGGAGAAACAAAGCTTTTGAAGGTATAAGTGACTATAAAAGAAGTTTTCTTCTCAATGAATGGCTTTCGCTTCAAGATACTCGAGGTAAACATTCAATTATAATCTGTTTTAACCAAAAATGTAAAAAAATTCAACTTAAAATCAATTATGAGATTATATAACCATTTAAAGGGTGAAACAAAGCTTTTGAAGGCATAAATGACTATAAAAGAAGTTTTCTTCTCAATAATTGATTTTTACATCACGTTTCTCGAGGTAAACATTCAATTATAATCTGTTTTAACCAAAAATGTAAAAAAATTCAACTTAAAATCAATTATGAGATTATATAACCATTTAAAGGGAGAAATAAAGCTTTTGAAGGCATAAGTGACTATAAAAGAAGTTTTCTTCACAATGAATGGTTTTTGCATCACGTTTCTCAAGGTAAACATTCAATTATAATCTGTTTTAACCAAAAATGTAAAAAAAAAGCAACTTAAAATCAATTATGAGATTATATAACCATTTAAAGGGAGAAACAAAGCTTTTGAAGGCATAAGTGACTATAAAAGAAGTTTTCTTCTCAATGAATGGTTTTTGCATCACGTTTCTCGAGGTAGACATTCAATTATAATCTGTTTTAGCCAAAAATGTAAAAAAAACGCAACTTAAAATCAATTATGAGATTATATAACCATTTAAAGGGAAAAACAAAGCTTTTGAAGGCATAAGTGACTATAAAAGAAGTTTTCTTCTCAATGAATGGCTTTCGCTTCAAGATTCTCGAGGTAAACATTCAATTATAATCTGTTTTAACCAAAAATGTAAAAAAAATCAACTTAAAATCAATTATGAGATTATATAACCATTTAAAGGGTGAAACAAAGCTTTTGAAGGCATAAGTGACTATAAAAGAAGTTTTCTTCTCAATGAATGGTTTTTGCATCACGTTTCTCGAGGCAAACATTCAATTATAATCTGTTTGAACAAAAAATGTAAAAAAAATGCAACTTAAAATCAATTATGAGATTATATAACCATTTAAAGGGAGAAACAAAGCTTTTGAAGGCATAAGTGACTATAAAAGAAGTTTTCTTCTCAATGAATGGTTTTTGCATCACGTTTCTCGAGGTAAACATTCAATTATAATCTGTTTTAACCAAAAATATAAAAAAATTCAACTTAAAATCAATTATGAGATTATATAACCATTTAAAGGGAGAAACAAAGCTTTTGAAGGCATAAGTGACTATAAAAGAAGTTTTCTTCTCAATGAATGGTTTTTGCATCACGTTTCTCAAGGGAAACGTTCAATTATAATCTGTTTTAACCAAAAATGTAAAAAAATTCAACTTAAAATCAATTATGAGATTATATAACCATTTAAAGGGAGAAACAAAGCTTTTGAAGGCATAAGTGACTATAAAAGAAGTTTTCTTCTCAATGAATGGTTTTTGCATCACGTTTCTCGAGGTAAACATTCAATTATAATCTGTTTTAACCAAAAATGTAAAAAAATTCAACTTAAAATCAATTATGAGATTATATAACCATTTAAAGGGAGAAACAAAGCTTTTGAAGGCATAAGTGACTATAAAAGAAGTTTTCTTCTCAATGAATGGTTTTTGCATCACGTTTCTCCAGGGAAACATTCAATTATAATCTGTTTTAACCAAAAATGTAAAAAAATTCAACTTAAAATCAATTATGAGATTATATAACCATTTAAAGGGAGAAACAAAGCTTTTGAAGGCATAAGTGACTATAAAAGAAGTTTTCTTCTCAATGAATGGTTTTTGCATCACGTTTCTCGAGGTAAACATTCAATTATAATCTGTTTTAACCAAAAATGTAAAAAAATTCAACTTAAAATCAATTATGAGATTATATAACCATTTAAAGGGAGAAACAAAGCTTTTGAAGGCATAAGTGACTATAAAAGAAGTTTTCTTCTCAATGAATGGTTTTTGCATCACGTTTCTGAAGGGAAACATTCAATTATAATCTGTTTTAACCAAAAATGTAAAAAAATTCAACTTAAAATCAATTATGAGATTATATAACCATTTAAAGGGAGAAACAAAGCTTTTGAAGGCATAAGTGACTATAAAAGAAGTTTTCTTCTCAATGAATGGTTTTTGCATCACGTTTCTCGAGGTAAACATTCAATTATAATCTGTTTTAACCAAAAATGTAAAAAAATTCAACTTAAAATCAATTATGAGATTATATAACCATTTAAAGGGAGAAACAAAGCTTTTGAAGGCATAAGTGACTATAAAAGAAGTTTTCTTCTCAATGAATGGTTTTTGCATCACGTTTCTCGAGGTAAACATTCAATTATAATCTGTTTTAACCAAAAATGTAAAAAAATTCAACTTAAAATCAATTATGAGATTATATAACCATTTAAAGGGAAAAACAAAGCTTTTGAAGGGATAAGTGACTATAAAAGAAGTTTTCTTCTCAATGAATGGTTTTTGCATCACGTTTCTTGAGGTAAACATTCAATTATAATCTGTTTTAACCAAAAATGTAAAAAAAACTAAACTTAAAATCAATTATGAGGTTATATAACCATTTAAAGGGAGAAACAAAGCTTTTGAAGGCATAAGTGACTATAAAAGAAGTTTTCTTCTCAATGAATGGTTTTTGCATCACGTTTCTCGAGGTAAACATTCAATTATAATCTGTTTTAACAAAAAATGTAAAAAAACTCAACTTAAAATCAATTATGAGGTTATATAACCATTTAAAGGGAGAAACAAAGCTTTTGAAGGCAGAAGTGACTATAAAAGAAGTTTTCTTCTCAATGAATGGTTTTTGCATCACGTTTCTCGAGGTACACATTCAATTATAATCTGTTTTAACCAAAAATATAAAAAAAAAGCAACTTAAAATCAATTATGAGATTATATAACCATTTAAAGGGAGAAACAAAGCTTTTGAAGGCATAAGTGACTATAAAAGAAGTTTTCTTCTCAATGAATGGTTTTTGCATCACGTTTCTCGAGGTAGACATTCAATTATAATCTGTTTTAACCAAAAATGTAAAAAAATTCAACTTAAAATCAATTATGAGATTATATAACCATTTAAAGGGAGAAACAAAGCTTTTGAAGGCATAAGTGACTATAAAAGAAGTTTTCTTCTCAATGAATGGTTTTTGCATCACATTTCTCGAGGTAAACATTCAATTATAATCTGTTTTAACCAAAAATGTAAAAAAAACTAAACTTAAAATCAATTATGAGGTTATATAACCATTTAAAGGGAGAAACAAAGCTTTTGAAGGCATAAGTGACTATAAAAGAAGTTTTCTTCTCAATGAATGGTTTTTGCATCACGTTTCTCGAGGTAAACATTCAATTATAATCTGTTTTAACAAAAAATGTAAAAAAACTCAACTTAAAATCAATTATGAGGTTATATAACCATTTAAAGGGAGAAACAAAGCTTTTGAAGGCATAAGTGACTATAAAAGAAGTTTTCTTCTCAATGAATGGTTTTTGCATCACGTTTCTCGAGGTACACATTCAATTATAATCTGTTTTAACCAAAAATATATAAAAAAAGCAACGTAAAATCAATTATGAGATTATATAACCATTTAAAGGGAGAAACAAAGCTTTTGAAGGCATAAGTGACTATAAAAGAAGTTTTCTTCTCAATGAATGGTTTTTGCATCACGTTTCTCGAGGTAAACTGTGAGACCCTATCAAGCTCGATTAAAAGACGGTATTGTATCGAGTGGTACAATTAAGTTAAATCGAGCCTTGAACTAGTTCAAATAGAAATTCTAAGAGGAATTTGAAAATTTTAAAACCAACAGAATGGTTTAGAATAGTGATTTGGAGTTCAAGGTCCAGTTTGGAGTCCATCAGAAAATTGACCGATTAGGGACAAAACGGTCATTTTACCATTTGATGATAAAATGGAGATTTTTAGCCAAGATTTGATCACATTTGACCAAGAATAATTATATGAAATATAATTATGATTATTGGAGTATAAAATGATGTTTAGTAGTGAAAAATTTTGATTCTCGGTATTTATAGAGCACAAGGGCAAAATGGTAATTTTGCCACTAGTGGACTAAACGAAAATTTTTTTTTAAACAATTTTTGCCCCATTTAGTTAATATTGATCAATATTAGTGTTATTTTAGGTTGAAAAGTAGAAATAATGAGATTCCGGTACATTTCAGAGTATAAGGGCAAAATCGTAATTTTTTTGTCTCGGGGGCAAATCAGTAAAATTTTCGGCCCAGCACTTGTCAAGACCAAGGGATTTTAATTGTGGTAGGATTGGATAAATACCAGAATATTTGTGGTGGAAAATTAAGAAGAAAAAGTCAAAAAGTTAAAAATTTGGCCAATAAGCATGTGACACATGGCATGCTTGATTATTTTATTATTTTCTATAGAAATCAGCCCATTAAATCCCCAATTCCCTCACCATATTCGGCCTAGACATCCAGCAACCAGAGAAAAGGAAGAACAAAAGGAAAAACAAGAAAACCTAGGTGGAAATTCAAAGAAAAAGTGAAGAAATCAAGGAAACAAGCTAGGTAAGTTAAAATTTCTTTAATTCTCCTTGATACCTAGCTTACCCATGCTTTTGTTCTTGATTTCCATGGTTGAATATTGAGTTATCATGATGAATTCAATTCTGAAAAATGGGTATGGAAGAGGAATTGTTGTTGGAATAATTTGATTTTAGACTATGTTAGTGTTTAGGGATAGTTAAGCATGGTTATGAACAAAAACACAAAAGAAATATTCAATTTCTCTAGGGTTCCTTGTTGGCTGAACCATGAGGGCTGAATATCAATGGGGTATTGTTTTTATTTCAAGGAAAATGGCATGGAAAATGATGAAGTAAGGTGAAACGGTTATGTAGAAAAAGATTCGATGCTAGTACACCAAATGACCAAATTTTTTTCTATAAGGAATTGTGAGGGTTCTAATGCTGAATTTGGCTTTATTTAAATGTATGTGGTAAATTAAGGTATTAGAGGAGAGATGAATTAATTTGGAGGTGATTTGGACACAATCGCCGATTAATCGGGTGATCGGTCAAATTTAATCGATACCGTGATTAAGCGGTAATCAGACATATTTTTGCATTACATATCAAGCATTAGTAGTTTAAATTAATTTATATCAATTTAGGGACAATATAGTAAATTCCTCGACTTTGTTATTTGTCAAGGTGGTGAGACGTCCGGAAAAGGCAAAGGAATTACGCCTGAGGACTATTAGTCAGAGTTCACCCAGAATCCGAATTTTCAACACCTGTGAGTGGACTGCCTATCAAAATTGTTTTGGGAATATGACTGTTTTGAACAAAGTGTTTGAATGATTTTATGCAATTTTTCATGAAAATGAATGCCTTGGGAACAAGCTTTTGAGAAAAGGTTTATGTTATGAAATGTGGTTATTATGGATTTCTATGTGGCTGCATTATGTTGATATACATATGTGCTTGAATATAATGTTGTGTAATTATGTTGACTCGGCTATGTGCGAGTAGGGAGTGTGCATAAGCCGAGGATGACCCGGTTATGTGCGAGTAGGGAGTGCGCATAATCCGGTGATGACCCAGCCATGTGCGAGTAGGGAGTGCGCATGAGCTGGTGATGATGATGATGGGTTGGTGAGATGATGATGATGGGTATATACGTATATATATATACATATGTAAATGTGTGTGATATAGCAAATTGATGGACAATGATTTATGGTTGTAATGTACGTAAAATTTGACACATTATACTTTGAGAATTTTCATGAATGTTAGGTTGATTTTATTAGTTTAGTAGGATGGCTTTTGTTGAGTGAGGAAAAATGTTTATCTTGTTGCCTTGTTTTCACTGCATCGAAATTCATGCTCGCTGTAGCGAAAAAAAACTCTGGGGTTTGGAGGGGTTTTAAATAGGAATGAACTAAATTGCATTGTTTGAAACAAGTCAATCATGATTTTAAATTTTTCCTAATTGTTGCTTGTTCCCTTCCTTGTTCACTCACTGGGTTTATACTCACCATTTTCAAATTCATGTTTTCAGATCACGAGGTAGCCGATAATTAGGACGAGGTGTCCTTGTAGATCTGTGTACATCTTCTGGTAGGTGTCTCGGCATTCGGTAGCTGTATATCCATCCGAGTCACTCCGCTGGAGGTCGAGTATTATTTTGTTATGTATAGATGAACTTAAATGTAAATTTTAAAAGAGTAATGCCAGTACGAGTTGGCAATGTGTATCACTATTTTGACTCAAAGTCATGAAATACGACTTAGTGATAATAAATAGAATCATAAGTAAAATAAATAATAGGCTTGCTTGGGTTTAGTGGATTACGTCCATTGGACCCATGCGCCGGTCATGACCCGAAATTTGGGTCGTGACATAAACATTCAATTATAATCTGTTTTAACAAAAAATGTAAAAAAACTCAACTTAAAATCAATTATGAGGTTATATAACCATTTAAAGGGAGAAACAAAGCTTTTGAAGGCATAAGTCACTATAAAAGAAGTTTTCTTCTCAATGAATGGTTTTTGCATCACGTTTCTTGAGGTACACATTCAATTATAATCTGTTTTAACCAAAAATATAAAAAAAAAGCAACTTAAAATCAATTATGAGATTATATAACCATTTAAAGGGAGAAACAAAGCTTTTTGAAGGCATAAGTGACTATAAAAGAAGTTTTCTTCTCAATGAATGGTTTTTGCATCACGTTTCTCGAGGTAGACATTCAATTATAATCTGTTTTAACCAAAAATGTAAAAAAATTCAACTTAAAATCAATTATGAGATTATATAACCATTTAAAGGGAGAAACAAAGCTTTTGAAGGCATAAGTGACTATAAAAGAAGTTTTCTTCTCAATGAATGGTTTTTGCATCACGTTTCTCAAGGGAAACATTCAATTATAATCTGTTTTAACCAAAAATGAAAAAAATTCAACTTAAAATCAATTATGAGATTATATAACCATTTAAAGGGAGAAACAAAGCTTTTGAAGGCATAAGTGACTATAAAAGAAGTTTTCTTCTCAATGAATGGTTTTTGCATCACGTTTCTCGAGGTAAACATTCAATTATAATCTGTTTTAACCAAAAATGTAAAAAAATTCAACTTAAAATCAATTATGAGATTATATAACCATTTAAAGGGAGAAACAAAGCTTTTGAAGGCATAAGTGACTATAAAAGAAGTTTTCTTCTCAATGAATGGTTTTTGCATCACGTTTCTCGAGGTAAACATTCAATTATAATCTGTTTTAACCAAAAATGTAAAAAAATTCAACTTAAAATCAATTATGAGATTATATAACCATTTAAAGGGAAAAACAAAGCTTTTGAAGGGATAAGTGACTATAAAAGAAGTTTTCTTCTCAATGAATGGTTTTTGCATCACGTTTCTTGAGGTAAACATTCAATTATAATCTGTTTTAACCAAAAATGTAAAAAAAACTAAACTTAAAATCAATTATGAGGTTATATAACCATTTAAAGGGAGAAACAAAGCTTTTGAAGGCATAAGTGACTATAAAAGAAGTTTTCTTCTCAATGAATGGTTTTTGCATCACGTTTCTCGAGGTAAACATTCAATTATAATCTGTTTTAACAAAAAATGTAAAAAAACTCAACTTAAAATCAATTATGAGGTTATATAACCATTTAAAGGGAGAAACAAAGCTTTTGAAGGCAGAAGTGACTATAAAAGAAGTTTTCTTCTCAATGAATGGTTTTTGCATCACGTTTCTCGAGGTACACATTCAATTATAATCTGTTTTAACCAAAAATATAAAAAAAAAGCAACTTAAAATCAATTATGAGATTATATAACCATTTAAAGGGAGAAACAAAGCTTTTGAAGGCATAAGTGACTATAAAAGAAGTTTTCTTCTCAATGAATGGTTTTTGCATCACGTTTCTCGAGGTAGACATTCAATTATAATCTGTTTTAACCAAAAATGTAAAAAAATTCAACTTAAAATCAATTATGAGATTATATAACCATTTAAAGGGAAAAACAAAGCTTTTGAAGGCATAAGTGACTATAAAAGAAGTTTTCTTCTCAATGAATGGTTTTTGCATCACGTTTCTCGAGGTAAACATTCAATTATAATCTGTTTTAACCAAAAATGTAAAAAAAACTAAACTTAAAATCAATTATGAGGTTATATAACCATTTAAAGGGAGAAACAAAGCTTTTGAAGGCATAAGTGACTATAAAAGAAGTTTTCTTCTCAATGAATGGTTTTTGCATCACGTTTCTCGAGGTAAACATTCAATTATAATCTGTTTTAACAAAAAATGTAAAAAAACTCAACTTAAAATCAATTATGAGGTTATATAACCATTTAAAGGGAGAAACAAAGCTTTTGAAGGCATAAGTGACTATAAAAGAAGTTTTCTTCTCAATGAATGGTTTTTGCATCACGTTTCTCGAGGTACACATTCAATTATAATCTGTTTTAACAAAAAATATATAAAAAAAGCAACGTAAAATCAATTATGAGATTATATAACCATTTAAAGGGAGAAACAAAGCTTTTGAAGGCATAAGTGACTATAAAAGAAGTTTTCTTCTCAATGAATGGTTTTTGCATCACGTTTCTCGAGGTAAACATTCAATTATAATCTGTTTTAACAAAAAATGTAAAAAAACTCAACTTAAAATCAATTATGAGGTTATATAACCATTTAAAGGGAGAAACAAAGCTTTTGAAGGCAGAAGTGACTATAAAAGAAGTTTTCTTCTCAATGAATGGTTTTTGCATCACGTTTCTCGAGGTACACATTCAATTATAATCTGTTTTAATCAAAAATATAAAAAAAAAGCAACTTAAAATCAATTATGAGATTATATAACCATTTAAAGGGAGAAACAAAGCTTTTGAAGGCATAAGTGACTATAAAAGAAGTTTTCTTCTCAATGAATGGTTTTTGCATCACGTTTCTCGAGGTAGACATTCAATTATAATCTGTTTTAACCAAAAATGTTAAAAAATTCAACTTAAAATCAATTATGAGATTATATAACCATTTAAAGGGAGAAACAAAGCTTTTGAAGGCATAAGTGACTATAAAAGAAGTTTTCTTCTCAATGAATGGTTTTTGCATCACGTTTCTCGAGGTACACATTCAATTATAATCTGTTTTAACCAAAAATTTAAAAAAAACTAAACTTAAAATCAATTATGAGGTTATATAAGCATTTAAAGGGAGAAACAAAGCTTTTGAAGGCATAAGTGACTATAAAAGAAGTTTTCTTCTCAATGAATGGTTTTTGCATCACGTTTCTCGAGGTAAACATTCAATTATAATCTGTTTTAACCAAAAATGTAAAAAAATTCAACTTAAAATCAATTATGAGATCATATAACCATTTAAAGGGAGAAACAAAGCTTTCGAAGGCATAAGTGACTAGAAAAGAAGTTTTCTTCTCAATGAATGGTTTTTGCATCACGTTTCTCAAGGGAAACATTCAATTATAATCTGTTTTAACCAAAAATGTAAAAAAATTCAACTTAAAATCAATTATGAGATTATATAACCATTTAAAGGGAGAAACAAAGCTTTTGAAGGCATAAGTGACTATAAAAGAAGTTTTCTTCTCAATGAATGGTTTTTGCATCACGTTTCTCGAGGTAAACATTCAATTATAATCTGTTTTAACCAAAAATGTAAAAAAATTCAACTTAAAATCAATTATGAGATTATATAACCATTTAAAGGGAGAAACAAAGCTTTTGAAGGCATAAGTGACTATAAAAGAAGTTTTCTTCTCAATGAATGGTTTTTGCATCACGTTTCTCGAGGTAAACATTCAATTATAATCTGTTTTAACCAAAAATGTAAGAAAACTCAACTTAAAATCAATTATGGGATTATATAACCATTTAAAGGGAGAAACAAAGCTTTTGAAGCTATAAGTGACTATAAAAGAAGTTTTCTTCTCAATGAATGGCTTTCGCTTCAAGATACTCGAGGTAAACATTCAATTATAATCTGTTTTAACCAAAAATGTAAAAAAATTCAACTTAAAATCAATTATGAGATTATATAACCATTTAAAGGGTGAAACAAAGCTTTTGAAGGCATAAATGACTATAAAAGAAGTTTTCTTCTCAATAATTGATTTTTACATCACGTTTCTCGAGGTAAACATTCAATTATAATCTGTTTTAACCAAAAATGTAAAAAAATTCAACTTAAAATCAATTATGAGATTATATAACCATTTAAAGGGAGAAACAAAGCTTTTGAAGGCATAAGTGACTATAAAAGAAGTTTTCTTCACAATGAATGCTTTTTGCATCACGTTTCTCAAGGTAAACATTCAATTATAATCTGTTTTAACCAAAAATGTAAAAAAAAAGCAACTTAAAATCAATTATGAGATTATATAACCATTTAAAGGGAGAAACAAAGCTTTTGAAGGCATAAGTGACTATAAAAGAAGTTTTCTTCTCAATGAATGGTTTTTGCATCATGTTTCTCGAGGTAGACATTCAATTATAATCTGTTTTAGCCAAAAATGTAAAAAAAAACGCAACTTAAAATCAATTATGAGATTATATAACCATTTAAAGGGAAAAACAAAGCTTTTGAAGGCATAAGTGACTATAAAAGAAGTTTTCTTCTCAATGAATGGCTTTCGCTTCAAGATTCTTGAGGTAAACATTCAATTATAATCTGTTTTAACCAAAAATGTAAAAAAAATCAACTTAAAATCAATTATGAGATTATATAACCATTTAAAGGGTGAAACAAAGCTTTTGAAGGCATAAGTGACTATAAAAGAAGTTTTCTTCTCAATGAATGGTTTTTGCATCACGTTTCTCGAGGCAAACATTCAATTATAGTCTGTTTGAACAAAAAATGTAAAAAAAATGCAACTTAAAATCAATTATGAGATTATATAACCATTTAAAGGGAGAAACAAAGCTTTTGAAGGCATAAGTGACTATAAAAGAAGTTTTCTTCTCAATGAATGGTTTTTGCATCACGTTTCTCGAGGTAAACATTCAATTATAATCTGTTTTAACCAAAAATATAAAAAAATTCAACTTAAAATCAATTATGAGATTATATAACCATTTAAAGGGAGAAACAAAGCTTTTGAAGGCATAAGTGACTATAAAAGAAGTTTTCTTCTCAATGAATGGTTTTTGCATCACGTTTCTCAAGGGAAACGTTCAATTATAATCTGTTTTAACAAAAAATGTAAAAAAATTCAACTTAAAATCAATTATGAGATTATATAACCATTTAAAGGGAAAAACAAAGCTTTTGAAGGCATAAGTGACTATAAAAGAAGTTTTCTTCTCAATGAATGGTTTTTGCATCACGTTTCTCGAGGTAAACATTCAATTATAATCTGTTTTAACCAAAAATGTAAAAAAATTCAACTTAAAATCAATTATGAGATTATATAACCATTTAAAGGGAGAAACAAAGCTTTTGAAGGCATAAGTGACTATAAAAGAAGTTTTCTTCTCAATGAATGGTTTTTGCATCACGTTTCTTCAGGGAAACATTCAATTATAATCTGTTTTAACCAAAAATGTAAAAAAATTCAACTTAAAATCAATTATGAGATTATATAACCATTTAAAGGGAGAAACAAAGCTTTTGAAGGCATAAGTGACTATAAAAGAAGTTTTCTTCTCAATGAATGGTTTTTGCATCACGTTTCTCGAGGTAAACATTCAATTATAATCTGTTTTAACCAAAAATGTAAAAAAATTCAACTTAAAATCAATTATGAGATTATATAACCATTTAAAGGGAGAAACAAAGCTTTTGAAGGCATAAGTGACTATAAAAGAAGTTTTCTTCTCAATGAATGGTTTTTGCATCACGTTTCTGAAGGGAAACATTCAATTATAATCTGTTTTAACCAAAAATGTAAAAAAATTCAACTTAAAATCAATTATGAGATTATATAACCATTTAAAGGGAGAAACAAAGCTTTTGAAGGCATAAGTGACTATAAAAGAAGTTTTCTTCTCAATGAATGGTTTTTGCATCACGTTTCTCGAGGTAAACATTCAATTATAATCTGTTTTAACCAAAAATGTAAAAAAATTCAACTTAAAATCAATTATGAGATTATATAACCATTTAAAGGGAGAAACAAAGCTTTTGAAGGCATAAGTGACTATAAAAGAAGTTTTCTTCTCAATGAATGGTTTTTGCATCACGTTTCTCGAGGTAAACATTCAATTATAATCTGTTTTAACCAAAAATGTAAAAAAATTCAACTTAAAATCAATTATGAGATTATATAACCATTTAAAGGGAGAAACAAAGCTTTTGAAGGCATAAGTGACTATAAAAGAAGTTTTCTTCTCAATGAATGGTTTTTGCATCACGTTTCTCGAGGTAAACATTCAATTATAATCTGTTTTAACCAAAAATGTAAAAAAATTCAACTTAAAATCAATTATGAGATTATATAATCATTTAAAGGGAGAAACAAAGCTTTTGAAGGCATAAGTGACTATAAAAGAAGTTTTCTTCTCAATGAATGGTTTTTGCATCACGTTTCTCGAGGTAAACATTCAATTATAATCTGTTTTAACCAAAAATGTAAAAAAATTCAACTTAAAATCAATTATGAGATTATATAACCATTTAAAGGGAGAAACAAAGCTTTTGAAGGCATAAGTGACTATAAAAGAAGTTTTCTTCTCAATGAATGGTTTTTGCATCACGTTTCTCAAGGTAAACATTCAATTATAATCTGTTTTAACCAAAAATGTAAAAAAATTCAACTTAAAATCAATTATGAGATTATATAACCATTTAAAGGGAGAAACAAAGCTTTTGAAGGCATAAGTGACTATAAAAGAAGTTTTCTTCTCAATGAATGGTTTTTGCATCACGTTTCTCGAGGTAAACATTCAATTATAATCTGTTTTAACCAAAAATGTAAAAAAATTCAACTTAAAATCAATTATGAGATTATATAACCATTTAAAGGGAAAAACAAAGCTTTTGAAGGGATAAGTGACTATAAAAGAAGTTTTCTTCTCAATGAATGGTTTTTGCATCACGTTTCTTGAGGTAAACATTCAATTATAATCTGTTTTAACCAAAAATGTAAAAAAAACTAAACTTAAAATCAATTATGAGGTTATATAACCATTTAAAGGGAGAAACAAAGCTTTTGAAGGCATAAGTGACTATAAAAGAAGTTTTCTTCTCAATGAATGGTTTTTGCATCACGTTTCTCGAGGTAAACATTCAATTATAATCTGTTTTAACAAAAAATGTAAAAAAACTCAACTTAAAATCAATTATGAGGTTATATAACCATTTAAAGGGAGAAACAAAGCTTTTGAAGGCAGAAGTGACTATAAAAGAAGTTTTCTTCTCAATGAATGGTTTTTGCATCACGTTTCTCGAGGTACACATTCAATTATAATCTGTTTTAACCAAAAATATAAAAAAAAAGCAACTTAAAATCAATTATGAGATTATATAACCATTTAAAGGGAGAAACAAAGCTTTTGAAGGCATAAGTGACTATAAAAGAAGTTTTCTTCTCAATGAATGGTTTTTGCATCACGTTTCTCGAGGTAGACATTCAATTATAATCTGTTTTAACCAAAAATATAAAAAAATTCAACTTAAAATCAATTATGAGATTATATAACCATTTAAAGGGAGAAACAAAGCTTTCGAAGGCATAAGTGACTATAAAAGAAGTTTTCTTCTCAATGAATGGTTTTTGCATCACGTTTCTCGAGGTAAACATTCAATTATAATCTGTTTTAACCAAAAATGTAAAAAAAACTAAACTTAAAATCAATTATGAGGTTATATAACCATTTAAAGGGAGAAACAAAGCTTTTGAAGGCATAAGTGACTATAAAAGAAGTTTTCTTCTCAATGAATGGTTTTTGCATCACGTTGCTCGAGGTAAACATTCAATTATAATCTGTTTTAACAAAAAATGTAAAAAAACTCAACTTAAAATCAATTATGAGGTTATATAACCATTTAAAGGGAGAAACAAAGCTTTTGAAGGCATAAGTGACTATAAAAGAAGTTTTCTTCTCAATGAATGGTTTTTGCATCACGTTTCTCGAGGTACACATTCAATTATAATCTGTTTTAACCAAAAATATATAAAAAAAGCAACGTAAAATCAATTATGAGATTATATAACCATTTAAAGGGAGAAACAAAGCTTTTGAAGGCATAAGTGACTATAAAAGAAGTTTTCTTCTCAATGAATGGTTTTTGCATCACGTTTCTCGAGGTAAACATTCAATTATAATCTGTTTTAACAAAAAATGTAAAAAAACTCAACTTAAAATCAATTATGAGGTTATATAACCATTTAAAGGGAGAAACAAAGCTTTTGAAGGCAGAAGTGACTATAAAAGAAGTTTTCTTCTCAATGAATGGTTTTTGCATCACGTTTCTCGAGGTACACATTCAATTATAATCTGTTTTAATCAAAAATATAAAAAAAAAGCAACTTAAAATCAATTATGAGATTATATAACCATTTAAAGGGAGAAACAAAGCTTTTGAAGGCATAAGTGACTATAAAAGAAGTTTTCTTCTCAATGAATGGTTTTTGCATCACGTTTCTCGAGGTAGACATTCAATTATAATCTGTTTTAACCAAAAATGTTAAAAAATTCAACTTAAAATCAATTATGAGATTATATAACCATTTAAAGGGAGAAACAAAGCTTTTGAAGGCATAAGTGACTATAAAAGAAGTTTTCTTCTCAATGAATGGTTTTTGCATCACGTTTCTCGAGGTACACATTCAATTATAATCTGTTTTAACCAAAAATTTAAAAAAAACTAAACTTAAAATCAATTATGAGGTTATATAACCATTTAAAGGGAGAAACAAAGCTTTTGAAGGCATAAGTGACTATAAAAGAAGTTTTCTTCTCAATGAATGGTTTTTGCATCACGTTTCTCGAGGTAAACATTCAATTATAATCTGTTTTAACCAAAAATGTAAAAAAATTCAACTTAAAATCAATTATGAGGTTATATAACCATTTAAAGGGAGAAACAAAGCTTTCGAAGGCAGAAGTGACTATAAAAGAAGTTTTCTTCTCAATGAATGGTTTTTGCATCACGTTTCTCGAGGTACACATTCAATTATAATCTGTTTTAATCAAAAATATAAAAAAAAAGCAACTTAAAATCAATTATGAGATTATATAACCATTTAAAGGGAGAAACAAAGCTTTTGAAGGCATAAGTGACTATAAAAGAAGTTTTCTTCTCAATGAATGGTTTTTGCATCACGTTTCTCAAGGTAAACATTCAATTATAATCTGTTTTAACCAAAAATGTAAAAAAATTCAACTTAAAATCAATTATGAGATTATATAACCATTTAAAGGGAGAAACAAAGCTTTTGAAGGCATAAGTGACTATAAAAGAAGTTTTCTTCTCAATGAATGGTTTTTGCATCACGTTTCTCGAGGTAAACATTCAATTATAATCTGTTTTAACCAAAAATGTAAAAAAATTCAACTTAAAATCAATTATGAGATTATATAACCATTTAAAGGGAAAAACAAAGCTTTTGAAGGCATAAGTGACTATAAAAGAAGTTTTCTTCTCAATGAATGGTTTTTGCATCACGTTTCTCGAGGTAAACATTCAATTATAATCTGTTTTAACAAAAAATGTAAAAAAACTCAACTTAAAATCAATTATGAGGTTATATAACCATTTAAAGGGAGAAACAAAGCTTTCGAAGGCAGAAGTGACTATAAAAGAAGTTTTCTTCTCAATGAATGGTTTTTGCATCACGTTTCTCGAGGTACACATTCAATTATAATCTGTTTTAATCAAAAATATAAAAAAAAAGCAACTTAAAATCAATTATGAGATTATATAACCATTTAAAGGGAGAAACAAAGCTTTTGAAGGCATAAGTGACTATAAAAGAAGTTTTCTTCTCAATGAATGGTTTTTGCATCACGTTTCTCGAGGTAGACATTCAATTATAATCTGTTTTAACCAAAAATGTTAAAAAATTCAACTTAAAATCAATTATGAGATTATATAACCATTTAAAGGGAGAAACAAAGCTTTTGAAGGCATAAGTGACTATAAAAGAAGTTTTCTTCTCAATGAATGGTTTTTGCATCACGTTTCTCGAGGTACACATTCAATTATAATCTGTTTTAACCAAAAATTTAAAAAAAACTAAACTTAAAATCAATTATGAGGTTATATAACCATTTAAAGGGAGAAACAAAGCTTTTGAAGGCATAAGTGACTATAAAAGAAGTTTTCTTCTCAATGAATGGTTTTTGCATCACGTTTCTCGAGGTAAACATTCAATTATAATCTGTTTTAACCAAAAATGTAAAAAAATTCAACTTAAAATCAATTATGAGATCATATAACCATTTAAAGGGAGAAACAAAGCTTTCGAAGGCATAAGTGACTATAAAAGAAGTTTTCTTCTCAATGAATGGTTTTTGCATCACGTTTCTCAAGGGAAACATTCAATTATAATCTGTTTTAACCAAAAATGTAAAAAAATTCAACTTAAAATCAATTATGAGATTATATAACCATTTAAAGGGAGAAACAAAGCTTTTGAAGGCATAAGTGACTATAAAAGAAGTTTTCTTCTCAATGAATGGTTTTTGCATCACGTTTCTCAAGGTAAACATTCAATTATAATCTGTTTTAACCAAAAATGTAAAAAAATTCAACTTAAAATCAATTATGAGATTATATAACCATTTAAAGGGAGAAACAAAGCTTTTGAAGGCATAAGTGACTATAAAAGAAGTTTTCTTCTCAATGAATGGTTTTTGCATCACGTTTCTCGAGGTAAACATTCAATTATAATCTGTTTTAACCAAAAATGTAAAAAAATTCAACTTAAAATCAATTATGAGATTATATAACCATTTAAAGGGAAAAACAAAGCTTTTGAAGGCATAAGTGACTATAAAAGAAGTTTTCTTCTCAATGAATGGTTTTTGCATCACGTTTCTCGAGGTAAACATTCAATTATAATCTGTTTTAACAAAAAATGTAAAAAAACTCAACTTAAAATCAATTATGAGGTTATATAACCATTTAAAGGGAGAAACAAAGCTTTCGAAGGCAGAAGTGACTATAAAAGAAGTTTTCTTCTCAATGAATGGTTTTTGCATCACGTTTCTCGAGGTACACATTCAATTATAATCTGTTTTAATCAAAAATATAAAAAAAAAGCAACTTAAAATCAATTATGAGATTATATAACCATTTAAAGGGAGAAACAAAGCTTTTGAAGGCATAAGTGACTATAAAAGAAGTTTTCTTCTCAATGAATGGTTTTTGCATCACGTTTCTCGAGGTAGACATTCAATTATAATCTGTTTTAACCAAAAATGTAAAAAAATTCAACTTAAAATCAATTATGAGATTATATAACCATTTAAAGGGAGAAACAAAGCTTTTGAAGGCATAAGTGACTATAAAAGAAGTTTTCTTCTCAATGAATGGTTTTTGCATCACGTTTCTCGAGGTAAACATTCAATTATAATCTGTTTTAACCAAAAATGTAAAAAAATTCAACTTAAAATCAATTATGAGATTATATAACCATTTAAAGGGAGAAACAAAGCTTTTGAAGGCATAAGTGACTATAAAAGAAGTTTTCTTCTCAATGAATGGTTTTTGCATCACGTTTCTCGAGGTAAACATTCAATTATAATCTGTTTTAACCAAAAATGTAAAAAAATTCAACTTAAAATCAATTATGAGATTATATAACCATTTAAAGGGAAAAACAAAGCTTTTGAAGGGATAAGTGACTATAAAAGAAGTTTTCTTCTCAATGAATGGTTTTTGCATCACGTTTCTTGAGGTAAACATTCAATTATAATCTGTTTTAACCAAAAATGTAAAAAAAACTAAACTTAAAATCAATTATGAGGTTATATAACCATTTAAAGGGAGAAACAAAGCTTTTGAAGGCATAAGTGACTATAAAAGAAGTTTTCTTCTCAATGAATGGTTTTTGCATCACGTTTCTCGAGGTAAACATTCAATTATAATCTGTTTTAACAAAAAATGTAAAAAAACTCAACTTAAAATCAATTATGAGGTTATATAACCATTTAAAGGGAGAAACAAAGCTTTTGAAGGCAGAAGTGACTATAAAAGAAGTTTTCTTCTCAATGAATGATTTTTGCATCACGTTTCTCGAGGTACACATTCAATTATAATCTGTTTTAACCAAAAATATAAAAAAAAAGCAACTTCAAATCAATTATGAGATTATATAACCATTTAAAGGGAGAAACAAAGCTTTTGAAGGCATAAGTGACTATAAAAGAAGTTTTCTTCTCAATGAATGGTTTTTGCATCACGTTTCTCGAGGTAGACATTCAATTATAATCTGTTTTAACCAAAAATGTAAAAAAATTCAACTTAAAATCAATTATGAGATTATATAACCATTTAAAGGGAGAAACAAAGCTTTTGAAGGCATAAGTGACTATAAAAGAAGTTTTCTTCTCAATGAATGGTTTTTGCATCACGTTTCTCGAGGTAAACATTCAATTATAATCTGTTTTAACCAAAAATGTAAAAAAAACTAAACTTAAAATCAATTATGAGGTTATATAACCATTTAAAGGGAGAAACAAAGCTTTTGAAGGCATAAGTGACTATAAAAGAAGTTTTCTTCTCAATGAATGGTTTTTGCATCACGTTTCTCGAGGTAAACATTCAATTATAATCTGTTTTAACAAAAAATGTAAAAAAACTCAACTTAAAATCAATTATGAGGTTATATAACCATTTAAAGGGAGAAACAAAGCTTTTGAAGGCATAAGTGACTATAAAAGAAGTTTTCTTCTCAATGAATGGTTTTTGCATCACGTTTCTCGAGGTACACATTCAATTATAATCTGTTTTAACCAAAAATATATAAAAAAAGCAACGTAAAATCAATTATGAGATTATATAACCATTTAAAGGGAGAAACAAAGCTTTTGAAGGCATAAGTGACTATAAAAGAAGTTTTCTTCTCAATGAATGGTTTTTGCATCACGTTTCTCGAGGTAAACATTCAATTATAATCTGTTTTAACAAAAAATGTAAAAAAACTCAACTTAAAATCAATTATGAGGTTATATAACCATTTAAAGGGAGAAACAAAGCTTTTGAAGGCAGAAGTGACTATAAAAGAAGTTTTCTTCTCAATGAATGGTTTTTGCATCACGTTTCTCGAGGTACACATTCAATTATAATCTGTTTTAATCAAAAATATAAAAAAAAAGCAACTTAAAATCAATTATGAGATTATATAACCATTTAAAGGGAGAAACAAAGCTTTTGAAGGCATAAGTGACTATAAAAGAAGTTTTCTTCTCAATGAATGGTTTTTGCATCACGTTTCTCGAGGTAGACATTCAATTATAATCTGTTTTAACCAAAAATGTTAAAAAATTCAACTTAAAATCAATTATGAGATTATATAACCATTTAAAGGGAGAAACAAAGCTTTTGAAGGCATAAGTGACTATAAAAGAAGTTTTCTTCTCAATGAATGGTTTTTGCATCACGTTTCTCGAGGTACACATTCAATTATAATCTGTTTTAACCAAAAATTTAAAAAAAACTAAACTTAAAATCAATTATGAGGTTATATAACCATTTAAAGGGAGAAACAAAGCTTTTGAAGGCATAAGTGACTATAAAAGAAGTTTTCTTCTCAATGAATGGTTTTTGCATCACGTTTCTCGAGGTAAACATTCAATTATAATCTGTTTTAACCAAAAATGTAAAAAAATTCAACTTAAAATCAATTATGAGATCATATAACCATTTAAAGGGAGAAACAAAGCTTTCGAAGGCATAAGTGACTATAAAAGAAGTTTTCTTCTCAATGAATGGTTTTTGCATCACGTTTCTCAAGGGAAACATTCAATTATAATCTGTTTTAACCAAAAATGTAAAAAAATTCAACTTAAAATCAATTATGAGATTATATAACCATTTAAAGGGAGAAACAAAGCTTTTGAAGGCATAAGTGACTATAAAAGAAGTTTTCTTCTCAATGAATGGTTTTTGCATCACGTTTCTCAAGGTAAACATTCAATTATAATCTGTTTTAACCAAAAATGTAAAAAAATTCAACTTAAAATCAATTATGAGATTATACAACCATTTAAAGGGAGAAACAAAGCTTTTGAAGGCATAAGTGACTATAAAAGAAGTTTTCTTCTCAATGAATGGTTTTTGCATCACGTTTCTCGAGGTAAACATTCAATTATAATCTGTTTTAACCAAAAATGTAAAAAAATTCAACTTAAAATCAATTATGAGATTATATAACCATTTAAAGGGAAAAACAAAGCTTTTGAAGGCATAAGTGACTATAAAAGAAGTTTTCTTCTCAATGAATGGTTTTTGCATCACGTTTCTCGAGGTAAACATTCAATTATAATCTGTTTTAACAAAAAATGTAAAAAAACTCAACTTAAAATCAATTATGAGGTTATATAACCATTTAAAGGGAGAAACAAAGCTTTCGAAGGCAGAAGTGACTATAAAAGAAGTTTTCTTCTCAATGAATGGTTTTTGCATCACGTTTCTCGAGGTACACATTCAATTATAATCTGTTTTAATCAAAAATATAAAAAAAAAGCAACTTAAAATCAATTATGAGATTATATAACCATTTAAAGGGAGAAACAAAGCTTTTGAAGGCATAAGTGACTATAAAAGAAGTTTTCTTCTCAATGAATGGTTTTTGCATCACGTTTCTTGAGGTACACATTCAATTATAATCTGTTTTAACCAAAAATATAAAAAAAAAGCAACTTAAAATCAATTATGAGATTATATAACCATTTAAAGGGAGAAACAAAGCTTTTGAAGGCATAAGTGACTATAAAAGAAGTTTTCTTCTCAATGAATGGTTTTTGCATCACGTTTCTCAAGGGAAACATTCAATTATAATCTGTTTTAACCAAAAATGTAAAAAAATTCAACTTAAAATCAATTATGAGATTATATAACCATTTAAAGGGAGAAACAAAGCTTTTGAAGGCATAAGTGACTATAAAAGAAGTTTTCTTCTCAATGAATGGTTTTTGCATCACGTTTCTCAAGGGAAACATTCAATTATAATCTGTTTTAACCAAAAATGTAAAAAAATTCAACTTAAAATCAATTATGAGATTATATAACCATTTAAAGGGAGAAACAAAGCTTTTGAAGGCATAAGTGACTATAAAAGAAGTTTTCTTCTCAATGAATGGTTTTTGCATCACGTTTCTCGAGGTAAACATTCAATTATAATCTGTTTTAACCAAAAATGTAAAAAAATTCAACTTAAAATCAATTATGAGATTATATAACCATTTAAAGGGAGAAACAAAGCTTTTGAAGGCATAAGTGACTATAAAAGAAGTTTTCTTCTCAATCAATGGTTTTTGCATCACGTTTCTCGAGGTAAACATTCAATTATAATCTGTTTTAACCAAAAATGTAAGAAAACTCAACTTAAAATCAATTATGGGATTATATAACCATTTAAAGGGAGAAACAAAGCTTTTGAAGGTATAAGTGACTATAAAAGAAGTTTTCTTCTCAATGAATGGCTTTCGCTTCAAGATACTCGAGGTAAACATTCAATTATAATCTGTTTTAACCAAAAATGTAAAAAAATTTAACTTAAAATCAATTATGAGATTATATAACCATTTAAAGGGTGAAACAAAGCTTTTGAAGGCATAAATGACTATAAAAGAAGTTTTCTTCTCAATAATTGATTTTTACATCACGTTTCTTGAGGTAAACATTCAATTATAATCTGTTTTAACCAAAAATGTAAAAAAATTCAACTTAAAATCAATTATGAGATTATATAACCATTTAAAGGGAGAAACAAAGCTTTTGAAGGCATAAGTGACTATAAAAGAAGTTTTCTTCACAATGAATGGTTTTTGCATCACGTTTCTCAAGGTAAACATTCAATTATAATCTATTTTAATCAAAAATGTAAAAAAAAAGCAACTTAAAATCAATTATGAGATTATATAACCATTTAAAGGGAGAAACAAAGGTTTTGAAGGCATAAGTGACTATAAAAGAAGTTTTCTTCTCAATGAATGGTTTTTGCATCACGTTTCTCGAGGTAGACATTCAATTATAATCTGTTTTAGCCAAAAATGTAAAAAAAAACGCAACTTAAAATCAATTATGAGATTATATAACCATTTAAAGGGAAAAACAAAGCTTTTGAAGGCATAAGTGAATATAAAAGAAGTTTTCTTCTCAATGAATGGCTTTCGCTTCAAGATTCTCAAGGTAAACATTCAATTATAATCTGTTTTAACCAAAAATGTAAAAAAAATCAACTTAAAATCAATTATGAGATTATATAACCATTTAAAGGGTGAAACAAAGCTTTTGAAGGCATAAGTGACTATAAAAGAAGTTTTCTTCTCAATGAATGGTTTTTGCATCACGTTTCTCGAGGTAGACATTCAATTATAATCTGTTTTAGCCAAAAATGTAAAAAAAAACGCAACTTAAAATCAATTATGAGATTATATAACCATTTAAAGGGAAAAACAAAGCTTTTGAAGGCATAAGTGAATATAAAAGAAGTTTTCTTCTCAATGAATGGCTTTCGCTTCAAGATTCTCAAGGTAAACATTCAATTATAATCTGTTTTAACCAAAAATGTAAAAAAAATCAACTTAAAATCAATTATGAGATTATATAACCATTTAAAGGGTGAAACAAAGCTTTTGAAGGCATAAGTGACTATAAAAGAAGTTTTCTTCTCAATGAATGGTTTTTGCATCACGTTTCTCGAGGTAGACATTCAATTATAATCTGTTTTAGCCAAAAATGTAAAAAAAAACGCAACTTAAAATCAATTATGAGATTATATAACCATTTAAAGGGAAAAACAAAGCTTTTGAAGGCATAAGTGAATATAAAAGAAGTTTTCTTCTCAATGAATGGCTTTCGCTTCAAGATTCTCAAGGTAAACATTCAATTATAATCTGTTTTAACCAAAAATGTAAAAAAAATCAACTTAAAATCAATTATGAGATTATATAACCATTTAAAGGGTGAAACAAAGCTTTTGAAGGCATAAGTGACTATAAAAGAAGTTTTCTTCTCAATGAATGGTTTTTGCATCACGTTTCTCAAGGGAAACGTTCAATTATAATCTGTTTTAACCAAAAATGTAAAAAAATTCAACTTAAAATCAATTATGAGATTATATAACCATTTAAAGGGAGAAACAAAGCTTTTGAAGGCATAAGTGACTATAAAAGAAGTTTTCTTCTCAATGAATGGTTTTTGCATCACGTTTCTCGAGGTAAACATTCAATTATAATCTGTTTTAACCAAAAATGTAAAAAAATTCAACTTAAAATCAATTATGAGATTATATAACCATTTAAAGGGAGAAACAAAGCTTTTGAAGGCATAAGTGACTATAAAAGAAGTTTTCTTCTCAATGAATGGTTTTTGCATCACGTTTCTCCAGGGAAACATTCAATTATAATCTGTTTTAACCAAAAATGTAAAAAAATTCAACTTAAAATCAATTATGAGATTATATAACCATTTAAAGGGAGAAACAAAGCTTTTGAAGGCATAAGTGACTATAAAAGAAGTTTTCTTCTCAATGAATGGTTTTTGCATCACGTTTCTCGAGGTAAACATTCAATTATAATCTGTTTTAACCAAAAATGTAAAAAAATTCAACTTAAAATCAATTATGAGATTATATAACCATTTAAAGGGAGAAACAAAGCTTTTGAAGGCATAAGTGACTATAAAAGAAGTTTTCTTCTCAATGAATGGTTTTTGCATCACGTTTCTTGAGGTAAACATTCAATTATAATCTGTTTTAACCAAAAATGTAAAAAAATTCAACTTAAAATCAATTATGAGATTATATAACCATTTAAAGGGAAAAACAAAGCTTTTGAAGGGATAAGTGACTATAAAAGAAGTTTTCTTCTCAATGAATGGTTTTTGCATCACGTTTCTTGAGGTAAACATTCAATTATAATCTGTTTTAACCAAAAATGTAAAAAAAACTAAACTTAAAATCAATTATGAGGTTATATAACCATTTAAAGGGAGAAACAAAGCTTTTGAAGGCATAAGTGACTATAAAAGAAGTTTTCTTCTCAATGAATGGTTTTTGCATCACGTTTCTCGAGGTAAACATTCAATTATAATCTGTTTTAACAAAAAATGTAAAAAAACTCAACTTAAAATCAATTATGAGGTTATATAACCATTTAAAGGGAGAAACAAAGCTTTTGAAGGCAGAAGTGACTATAAGAGAAGTTTTCTTCTCAATGAATGGTTTTTGCATCACGTTTCTCGAGGTACACATTCAATTATAATCTGTTTTAACCAAAAATATAAAAAAAAAGCAACTTAAAATCAATTATGAGATTATATAACCATTTAAAGGGAGAAACAAAGCTTTTGAAGGCATAAGTGACTATAAAAGAAGTTTTCTTCTCAATGAATGGTTTTTGCATCACGTTTCTCGAGGTAGACATTCAATTATAATCTGTTTTAACCAAAAATGTAAAAAAATTCAACTTAAAATCAATTATGAGATTATATAACCATTTAAAGGGAGAAACAAAGCTTTTGAAGGCATAAGTGACTATAAAAGAAGTTTTCTTCTCAATGAATGGTTTTTGCATCACGTTTCTCGAGGTAAACATTCAATTATAATCTGTTTTAACCAAAAATGTAAAAAAAACTAAACTTAAAATCAATTATGAGGTTATATAACCATTTAAAGGGAGAAACAAAGCTTTTGAAGGCATAAGTGACTATAAAAGAAGTTTTCTTCTCAATGAATGGTTTTTGCATCACGTTTCTCGAGGTAAACATTCAATTATAATCTGTTTTAACAAAAAATGTAAAAAAACAAAACTTAAAATCAATTATGAGGTTATATAACCATTTAAAGGGAGAAACAAAGCTTTTGAAGGCATAAGTGACTATAAAAGAAGTTTTCTTCTCAATGAATGGTTTTTGCATCACGTTTCTCGAGGTACACATTCAATTATAATCTGTTTTAACCAAAAATATATAAAAAAAGCAACGTAAAATCAATTATGAGATTATATAACCATTTAAAGGGAGAAACAAAGCTTTTGAAGGCATAAGTGACTATAAAAGAAGTTTTCTTCTCAATGAATGGTTTTTGCATCACGTTTCTCGAGGTAAACATTCAATTATAATCTGTTTTATCAAAAAATGTAAAAAAACTCAACTTAAAATCAATTATGAGGTTATATAACCATTTAAAGGGAGAAACAAAGCTTTTGAAGGCAGAAGTGACTATAAAAGAAGTTTTCTTCTCAATGAATGGTTTTTGCATCACGTTTCTCGAGGTACACATTCAATTATAATCTGTTTTAATCAAAAATATAAAAAAAAAGCAACTTAAAATCAATTATGAGATTATATAACCATTTAAAGGGAGAAACAAAGCTTTTGAAGGCATAAGTGACTATAAAAGAAGTTTTCTTCTCAATGAATGGTTTTTGCATCACGTTTCTCGAGGTAGACATTCAATTATAATCTGTTTTAACCAAAAATGTTAAAAAATTCAACTTAAAATCAATTATGAGATTATATAACCATTTAAAGGGAGAAACAAAGTTTTTGAAGGCATAAGTGACTATAAAAGAAGTTTTCTTCTCAATGAATGGTTTTTGCATCACGTTTCTCGAGGTACACATTCAATTATAATCTGTTTTAACCAAAAATTTAAAAAAAACTAAACTTAAAATCAATTATGAGGTTATATAACCATTTAAAGGGAGAAACAAAGCTTTTGAAGGCATAAGTGACTATAAAAGAAGTTTTCTTCTCAATGAATGGTTTTTGCATCACGTTTCTCGAGGTAAACATTCAATTATAATCTGTTTTAACCAAAAATGTAAAAAAATTCAACTTAAAATCAATTATGAGATCATATAACCATTTAAAGGGAGAAACAAAGCTTTCGAAGGCATAAGTGACTATAAAAGAAGTTTTCTTCTCAATGAATGGTTTTTGCATCACGTTTCTCAAGGGAAACATTCAATTATAATCTGTTTTAACCAAAAATGTAAAAAAATTCAACTTAAAATCAATTATGAGATTATATAACCATTTAAAGGGAGAAACAAAGCTTTTGAAGGCATAAGTGACTATAAAAGAAGTTTTCTTCTCAATGAATGGTTTTTGCATCACGTTTCTCGAGGTAAACATTCAATTATAATCTGTTTTAACCAAAAATGTAAAAAAATTCAACTTAAAATCAATTATGAGATTATATAACCATTTAAAGGGAGAAACAAAGCTTTTGAAGGCATAAGTGACTATAAAAGAAGTTTTCTTCTCAATGAATGGTTTTTGCATCACGTTTCTCGAGGTAAACATTCAATTATAATCTGTTTTAACCAAAAATGTAAAAAAATTCAACTTAAAATCAATTATGAGATTATATAACCATTTAAAGGGAAAAACAAAGCTTTTGAAGGGATAAGTGACTATAAAAGAAGTTTTCTTCTCAATGAATGGTTTTTGCATCACGTTTCTCGAGGTAAACATTCAATTATAATCTGTTTTAACCAAAAATGTAAAAAAAAACTAAACTTAAAATCAATTATGAGGTTATATAACCATTTAAAGGGAGAAACAAAGCTTTTGAAGGCATAAGTGACTATAAAAGAAGTTTTCTTCTCAATGAATGGTTTTTGCATCACGTTTCTCGAGGTAAACATTCAATTATAATCTGTTTTAACAAAAAATGTAAAAAAACTCAACTTAAAATCAATTATGAGGTTATATAACCATTTAAAGGGAGAAACAAAGCTTTTGAAGGCATAAGTGACTATAAAAGAAGTTTTCTTCTCAATGAATGGTTTTTGCATCACGTTTCTTGAGGTACACATTCAATTATAATCTGTTTTAACCAAAAATATAAAAAAAAAGCAACTTAAAATCAATTATGAGATTATATAACCATTTAAAGGGAGAAACAAAGCTTTTGAAGGCATAAGTGACTATAAAAGAAGTTTTCTTCTCAATGAATGGTTTTTGCATCACGTTTCTCAAGGGAAACATTCAATTATAATCTGTTTTAACCAAAAATGTAAAAAAATTCAACTTAAAATCAATTATGAGATTATATAACCATTTAAAGGGAGAAACAAAGCTTTTGAAGGCATAAGTGACTATAAAAGAAGTTTTCTTCTCAATGAATGGTTTTTGCATCACGTTTCTCAAGGGAAACATTCAATTATAATCTGTTTTAACCAAAAATGTAAAAAAATTCAACTTAAAATCAATTATGAGATTATATAACCATTTAAAGGGAGAAACAAAGCTTTTGAAGGCATAAGTGACTATAAAAGAAGTTTTCTTCTCAATGAATGGTTTTTGCATCACGTTTCTCGAGGTAAACATTCAATTATAATCTGTTTTAACCAAAAATGTAAAAAAATTCAACTTAAAATCAATTATGAGATTATATAACCATTTAAAGGGAGAAACAAAGCTTTTGAAGGCATAAGTGACTATAAAAGAAGTTTTCTTCTCAATGAATGGTTTTTGCATCACGTTTCTCGAGGTAAACATTCAATTATAATCTGTTTTAACCAAAAATGTAAAAAAATTCAACTTAAAATCAATTATGAGATTATATAACCATTTAAAGGGAAAAACAAAGCTTTTGAAGGCATAAGTGACTATAAAAGAAGTTTTCTTCTCAATGAATGGTTTTTGCATCACGTTTCTCGAGGTAAACATTCAATTATAATCTGTTTTAACAAAAAATATAAAAAAAACTAAACTTAAAATCAATTATGAGGTTATATAACCATTTAAAGGGAGAAACAAAGCTTTTGAAGGCATAAGTGACTATAAAAGAAGTTTTCTTCTCAATGAATGGTTTTTGCATCACGTTTCTCGAGGTAAACATTCAATTATAATCTGTTTTAACAAAAAATGTAAAAAAACTCAACTTAAAATCAATTATGAGGTTATATAACCATTTAAAGGGAGAAACAAAGCTTTTGAAGGCATAAGTGACTATAAAAGAAGTTTTCTTCTCAATGAATGGTTTTTGCGTCACGTTTCTCAAGGGAAACATTCAATTATAATCTGTTTTAACCAAAAATGTAAAAAAATTCAACTTAAAATCAATTATGAGATTATATAACCATTTAAAGGGAGAAACAAAGCTTTTGAAGGCATAAGTGACTATAAAAGAAGTTTTCTTCTCAATGAATGGTTTTTGCATCACGTTTCTCGAGGTAAACATTCAATTATAATCTCTTTTAACCAAAAATGTAAAAAAATTCAACTTAAAATCAATTATGAGATTATATAACCATTTAAAGGGAAAAACAAAGCTTTTGAAGGGATAAGTGACTATAAAAGAAGTTTTCTTCTCAATGAATGGTTTTTGCATCACGTTTCTCGAGGTAAACATTCAATTATAATCTGTTTTAACCAAAAATGTAAAAAAAACTAAACTTAAAATCAATTATGAGGTTATATAACCATTTAAAGGGAGAAACAAAGCTTTTGAAGGCATAAGTGACTATAAAAGAAGTTTTCTTCTCAATGAATGGTTTTTGCATCACGTTTCTCGAGGTACACATTCAATTATAATCTGTTTTAACCAAAAATATAAAAAAAAAGCAACTTAAAATCAATTATGAGATTATATAACCATTTAAAGGGAGAAACAAAGCTTTTGAAGGCATAAGTGACTATAAAAGAAGTTTTCTTCGCAATGAATGGTTTTTGCATCACGTTTATCGAGGTAAACATTCAATTATAATCTGTTTTAACCAAAAATGTAAAAAAACTCAACTTAAAATCAATTATGAGGTTATATAACCATTTAAAGGGAGAAACAAAGCTTTTGAAGGCAGAAGTGACTATAAAAGAAGTTTTCTTCTCAATGAATGGTTTTTGCATCACGTTTCTCGAGGTAAACATTCAATTATAATCTGTTTTAACCAAAAATGTAAAAAAAAACTAAACTTAAAATCAATTATGAGATTATATAACCATTTAAAGGGAAAAACAAAGCTTTTGAAGGCATAAGTGACTATAAAAGAAGTTTTCTTCTCAATGAATGGTTTTTGCATCACGTTTCTCGAGGTAAACATTCAATTATAATCTGTTTTAACAAAAAATATAAAAAAAACTAAACTTAAAATCAATTATGAGGTTATATAACCATTTAAAGGGAGAAACAAAGCTTTTGAAGGCATAAGTGACTATAAAAGAAGTTTTCTTCTCAATGAATGGTTTTTGCATCACGTTTCTCGAGGTAGACATTCAATTATAATCTGTTTTAACCAAAAATGTTAAAAAATTCAACTTAAAATCAATTATGAGATTATATAACCATTTAAAGGGAGAAACAAAGCTTTTGAAGGCATAAGTGACTATAAAAGAAGTTTTCTTCTCAATGAATGGTTTTTGCATCACGTTTCTCGAGGTACACATTCAATTATAATCTGTTTTAACCAAAAATTTAAAAAAAACTAAACTTAAAATCAATTATGAGGTTATATAACCATTTAAAGGGAGAAACAAAGCTTTTGAAGGCATAAGTGACTATAAAAGAAGTTTTCTTCTCAATGAATGGTTTTTGCATCACGTTTCTCGAGGTAGACATTCAATTATAATCTGTTTTAACCAAAAATGTTAAAAAATTCAACTTAAAATCAATTATGAGATTATATAACCATTTAAAGGGAGAAACAAAGCTTTTGAAGGCATAAGTGACTATAAAAGAAGTTTTCTTCTCAATGAATGGTTTTTGCATCACGTTTCTCGAGGTACACATTCAATTATAATCTGTTTTAACCAAAAATTTAAAAAAAACGCAACATAAAATCAATTATGAGGTTATATAACCATTTAAAGGGAGAAACAAAGCTTTTGAAGGCATAAGTGACTATAAAAGAAGTTTTCTTCTCAATGAATGGTTTTTGCATCACGTTTCTTGAGGTAAACATTCAATTATAATCTGTTTTAACCAAAAATATAAAAAAATTCAACTTAAAATCAATTATGAGATCATATAACCATTTAAAGGGAGAAACAAAGCTTTCGAAGGCATAAGTGACTATAAAAGAAGTTTTCTTCTCAATGAATGGTTTTTGCATCACGTTTTTCAAGGTAAACATTCAATTATAATCTGTTTTAACCAAAAATGTAAAAAAATTCAACTTAAAATCAATTATGAGATTATATAACCATTTAAAGGGAGAAACAAAGCTTTTGAAGGCATAAGTGACTATAAAAGAAGTTTTCTTCTCAATGAATGGTTTTTGCATCACGTTTCTCGAGGTAAACATTCAATTATAATCTGTTTTAACCAAAAATGTAAAAAAATTCAACTTAAAATCAATTATGAGATTATATAACCATTTAAAGGGAGAAACAAAGCTTTTGAAGGCATAAGTGACTATAAAAGAAGTTTTCTTCTCAATGAATGGTTTTTGCATCACGTTTCTCGAGGTAAACATTCAATTATAATCTGTTTTAACCAAAAATGTAAAAAAATTCAACTTAAAATCAATTATGAGATTATATAACCATTTAAAGGGAAAAACAAAGCTTTTGAAGGGATAAGTGACTATAAAAGAAGTTTTCTTCTCAATGAATGGTTTTTGCATCACGTTTCTCGAGGTAAACATTCAATTATAATCTGTTTTAACCAAAAATGTAAAAAAAAACTAAACTTAAAATCAATTATGAGGTTATATAACCATTTAAAGGGAGAAACAAAGCTTTTGAAGGCATAAGTGACTATAAAAGAAGTTTTCTTCTCAATGAATGGTTTTTGCATCACGTTTCTCGAGGTAAACATTCAATTATAATCTGTTTTAACAAAAAATGTAAAAAAACTCAACTTAAAATCAATTATGAGGTTATATAACCATTTAAAGGGAGAAACAAAGCTTTTGAAGGCATAAGTGACTATAAAAGAAGTTTTCTTCTCAATGAATGGTTTTTGCATCACGTTTCTCGAGGTACACATTCAATTATAATCTGTTTTAACCAAAAATATAAAAAAAAAGCAACTTAAAATCAATTATGAGATTATATAACCATTTAAAGGGAGAAACAAAGCTTTTGAAGGCATAAGTGACTATAAAAGAAGTTTTCTTCTCAATGAATGGTTTTTGCATCACGTTTCTCAAGGGAAACATTCAATTATAATCTGTTTTAACCAAAAATGTAAAAAAATTCAACTTAAAATCAATTATGAGATTATATAACCATTTAAAGGGAGAAACAAAGCTTTTGAAGGCATAAGTGACTATAAAAGAAGTTTTCTTCTCAATGAATGGTTTTTGCATCACGTTTCTCAAGGGAAACATTCAATTATAATCTGTTTTAACCAAAAATGTAAAAAAATTCAACTTAAAATCAATTATGAGATTATATAACCATTTAAAGGGAGAAACAAAGCTTTTGAAGGCATAAGTGACTATAAAAGAAGTTTTCTTCTCAATGAATGGTTTTTGCATCACGTTTCTCGAGGTAAACATTCAATTATAATCTGTTTTAACCAAAAATGTAAAAAAATTCAACTTAAAATCAATTATGAGATTATATAACCATTTAAAGGGAGAAACAAAGCTTTTGAAGGCATAAGTGACTATAAAAGAAGTTTTCTTCTCAATGAATGGTTTTTGCATCACGTTTCTCGAGGTAAACATTCAATTATAATCTGTTTTAACCAAAAATGTAAACAAATTCAACTTAAAATCAATTATGAGATTATATAAGCATTTAAAGGGAAAAACAAAGCTTTTGAAGGCATAAGTGACTATAAAAGAAGTTTTCTTCTCAATGAATGGTTTTTGCATCACGTTTCTCGAGGTAAACATTCAATTATAATCTGTTTTAACAAAAAATGTAAAAAAAACTAAACTTAAAATCAATTATGAGGTTATATAACCATTTAAAGGGAGAAACAAAGCTTTTGAAGGCATAAGTGACTATAAAAGAAGTTTTCTTCTCAATGAATGGTTTTTGCATCACGTTTCTCGAGGTAAACATTCAATTATAATCTGTTTTAACAAAAAATGTAAAAAAACTCAACTTAAAATCAATTATGAGGTTATATAACCCTTTAAAGGGAGAAACAAAGCTTTTGAAGGCATAAGTGACTATAAAAGAAGTTTTCTTCTCAATGAATGGTTTTTGCATCACGTTTCTCAAGGGAAACATTCAATTATAATCTGTTTTAACCAAAAATGTAAAAAAATTCAACTTAAAATCAATTATGAGATTATATAACCATTTAAAGGGAGAAACAAAGCTTTTGAAGGCATAAGTGACTATAAAAGAAGTTTTCTTCTCAATGAATGGTTTTTGCATCACGTTTCTCGAGGTAGACATTCAATTATAATCTGTTTTAACCAAAAATGTAAAAAAACTCAACTTAAAATCAATTATGAGGTTATATAACCCTTTAAAGGGAGAAACAAAGCTTTTGAAGGTAGAAGTGACTATAAAAGAAGTTTTCTTCTCAATGAATGGTTTTTGCATCACGTTTCTCGAGGTACACATTCAATTATAATCTGTTTTAACCAAAAATATAAAAAAAAAGCAACTTAAAATCAATTATGAGATTATATAACCATTTAAAGGGAGAAACAAAGCTTTTGAAGGCATAAGTGACTATAAAAGAAGTTTTCTTCTCAATGAATGGTTTTTGCATCACGTTTCTCGAGGTAGACATTCAATTATAATCTGTTTTAACCAAAAATGTAAAAAAATTCAACTTAAAATCAATTATGAGATTATATAACCATTTAAAGGGAGAAACAAAGCTTTTGAAGGCATAAGTGACTATAAACGAAGTTTTCTTCTCAATGAATGGTTTTTGCATCACGTTTCTCGAGGTAAACATTCAATTATAATCTGTTTTAACAAAAAATGTAAAAAAAACTAAACTTAAAATCAATTATGAGGTTATATAACCATTTAAAGGGAGAAACAAAGCTTTTGAAGGCATAAGTGACTATAAAAGAAGTTTTCTTCTCAATGAATGGTTTTTGCATCACGTTTCTCGAGGTAAACATTCAATTATAATCTGTTTTAACCAAAAATGTAAAAAAAAACTAAACTTAAAATCAATTATGAGGTTATATAACCATTTAAAGGGAGAAACAAAGCTTTTGAAGGCATAAGTGACTATAAAAGAAGTTTTCTTCTCAATGAATGGTTTTTGCATCACGTTTCTCGAGGTAAACATTCAATTATAATCTGTTTTAACAAAAAATGTAAAAAAACTCAACTTAAAATCAATTATGAGGTTATATAACCATTTAAAGGGAGAAACAAAGCTTTTGAAGGCATAAGTGACTATAAAAGAAGTTTTCTTCTCAATGAATGGTTTTTGCATCACGTTTCTCGAGGTACACATTCAATTATAATCTGTTTTAACAAAAAATGTAAAAAAACTAAACTTAAAATCAATTATGAGGTTATATAACCCTTTAAAGGGAGAAACAAAGCTTTTGAAGGCAGAAGTGACTATAAAAGAAGTTTTCTTCTCAATGAATGGTTTTTGCATCACGTTTCTCGAGGTACACATTCAATTATAATCTGTTTTAACCAAAAATATAAAAAAAAAGCAACTTAAAATCAATTATGAGATTATATAACCATTTAAAGGGAGAAACAAAGCTTTTGAAGGCATAAGTGACTATAAAAGAAGTTTTCTTCTCAATGAATGGTTTTTGCATCACGTTTCTCGAGGTAGACATTCAATTATAATCTGTTTTAACCAAAAATGTAAAAAAACTCAACTTAAAATCAATTATGAGGTTATATAACCCTTTAAAGGGAGAAACAAAGCTTTTGAAGGTAGAAGTGACTATAAAAGAAGTTTTCTTCTCAATGAATGGTTTTTGCATCACGTTTCTTGAGGTACACATTCAATTATAATCTGTTTTAACCAAAAATATAAAAAAAAAGCAACTTAAAATCAATTATGAGATTATATAACCATTTAAAGGGAGAAACAAAGCTTTTGAAGGCATAAGTGACTATAAAAGAAGTTTTCTTCTCAATGAATGGCTTTCGCTTGAAGATTCTCGAGGTAAACATTCAATTATAATATGTTTTAACCAAAAATGTAAAAAAATTCAACTTAAAATCAATTATGAGATTATATAACCATTTAAAGGAAGAAACAAAGCTTTTGAAGGCATAAGTGACTATAAAAGAAGTTTTCTTCTCAATGAATGGTTTTTGCATCACGTTTCTCGAGGTAAACATTCAATTATAATCTGTTTTAACAAAAAATGTAAAAAAACTCAACTTAAAATCAATTATGAGGTTATATAACCATTTAAAGGGGGAAACAAAGCTTTTGAAGGCATAAGTGACTATAAAAGAAGTTTTCTTCTCAATGAATGGTTTTTGCATCACGTTTCTCGAGGTAAACATTCAATTATAATCTGTTTTAACCAAAAATGTAAAAAAAACGCAACTTAAAATCAATTATGAGATTATATAACCATTTAAAGGGAGAAACAAAGCTTTCGAAGGCATAAGTGACTATAAAAGAAGTTTTCTTCTCAATGAATGGTTTTTGCATCACGTTTCTCGAGGTAAACATTCAATTATAATCTGTTTTAACCAAAAATGTAAAAAAATTCAACTTAAAATCAATTATGAGATTATATAACCATTTAAAGGGGGAAACAAAGCTTTTGAAGGCATAAGTGACTATAAAAGAAGTTTTCTTCTCAATGAATGGTTTTTGCATCACGTTTCTCGAGGTAAACATTCAATTATAATCTGTTTTAACCAAAAATGTAAAAAAAACTAAACTTAAAATCAATTATGAGGTTATATAACCATTTAAAGGGAGAAACAAAGCTTTTGAAGGCATAAGTGACTATAAAAGAAGTTTTCTTCTCAATGAATGGTTTTTGCATCACGTTTCTCGAGGTAAACATTCAATTATAATCTGTTTTAACCAAAAATGTAAAAAAACTCAACTTAAAATCAATTATGAGGTTATATAACCATTTAAAGGGAGAAACAAAACTTTTGAAGGCATAAGTGACTATAAAAGAAGTTTTCTTCTCAATGAATGGTTTTTGCATCACGTTTCTCGAGGTACATATTCAATTATAATTTGTTTTAACCAAAAATATAAAAAAAAAGCAACTTAAAATCAATTATGAGATTATATAACCATTTAAAGGGAGAAACAAAGCTTTTGAAGGCATAAGTGACTATAAAAGAAGTTTTCTTCTCAATGAATGGTTTTTGCATCACGTTTCTCGAGGTAGACATTCAATTATAATCTGTTTTAACCAAAAATGTAAAAAAATTCAACTTAAAATCAATTATGAGATTATATAACCATTTAAAGGGAGAAACAAAGCTTTTGAAGGCATAAGTGACTATAAAAGAAGTTTTCTTCTCAATGAATGGTTTTTGCATCACGTTTCTCGAGGTAAACATTCAATTATAATCTGTTTTAACCAAAAATGTAAAAAAATTCAACATAAAATCAATTATGAGATTATATAACCATTTAAAGGGAAAAACAAAGCTTTTGAAGGGATAAGTGACTATAAAAGAAGTTTTCTTCTCAATGAATGGTTTTTGCATCACGTTTCTCGAGGTAAACATTCAATTATAATCTGTTTTAACCAAAAATGTAAAAAAAACTAAACTTAAAATCAATTATGAGGTTATATAACCATTTAAAGGGACAATATAGTAAATTCCTCGACTTTGTTATTTGTCAAGGTGGTGAGACGTCCGAAAAAGGCAAAGGAATTACGCCTGAGGACTATTAGTCAGAGTTCACCCAGAATCCGAATTTTCAACACCTGTGAGTGGACTGCCTATCAAAATTGTTTTGGGAATATGACTATTTTGAACAAAGTGTTTGAATGATTTTATGAAATTTTTCATGAAAATGAATGCCTTGGGAACAAGCTTTTAAGAAAAGGTTTATGTTATGAAATGTGGTTATTATGGATTTCTATGTGGCTGCATTATGTTGATATACATATATGCTTGAATATAATATTGTGTAATTATGTTGACTCGGCTATGTGCGAGTAGGGAGTGTGCATAAGCCGAGGATGACCCGGTTATGTGCGAGTAGGGAGTGCGCATAATCCGGTGATGACCCAGCCATGTGCGAGTAGGGAGTGCGCATGAGCTGGTGATGATGATGATGATGAGCTGGTGATGATGATGATGGGTTGATGAGATGATGATGATGGGTATATACGTATATATATATATACATATGTAAATGTGTGTGATATAGCAAATTGATGGACAATGATTTATGGTTGTAATGTACGTAAAATTTGACACATTATACTTTGAGAATTTTCATGAATGTTAGGTTGATTTTATTAGTTTAGCAGGATGGCTATTGTTGAGTGAGGAAAAATGTTTCTCTTGTTGCTTTGTTTTCACTGCATCGAAATTCATGCTCGCTGTAGCGAAAAACTCTGGGGTTTGGAGGGGTTTTAAATAGGAATGAACTAAATTGCATTGTTTGAAACAAGTGCATCATGATTTTAAATTTTTCCTAATTGTTGCTTGTTCCCTTCCTTGTTCACTCACTGGGTTTATACTCACCATTTTCAAATTCATGTTTTCAGATCACGAGGTAGCCGATAATTAGGACGAGGTGTCCTTGTAGATCTGTGTACATCTTCTGGTAGGTGTCTCGGCATTCGGTAGCTGTATATCCATCCGAGTCACTCCGCTGGAGGTCGAGTATTATTTTGTTATGTATAGATGAACTTAAATGTAAATTTTAAAAGAGTAATGCCAGTACGAGTTGGCAATGTGTATCACTATTTTGACTCAAAGTCATGAAATACGACTTAGTGATAATAAATAGAATCATAAGTAAAATAAATAATAGGCTTGCTTGGGTTTAGTGGATTACGTCCATTGGACCCATGCGCCGGTCATGACCCGGAATTTGGGTCGTGACAGTTTTCTTCTCAATGAATGGTTTTTGCATCACGTTTCTCGAGGTACACATTCAATTATAATCTGTTTTAACCAAAAATATAAAAAAAAAGCAACTTAAAATCAATTATGAGATTATATAACCATTTAAAGGGAGAAACAAAGCTTTTGAAGGCATAAGTGACTATAAAAGAAGTTTTCTTCTCAATGAATGGTTTTTGCATCACGTTTCTCGAGGTAGACATTCAATTATAATCTGTTTTAACCAAAAATGTAAAAAAATTCAACTTAAAATCAATTATGAGATTATATAACCATTTAAAGGGAGAAACAAAGCTTTTGAAGGCATAAGTGACTATAAAAGAAGTTTTCTTCTCAATGAATGGTTTTTGCATCACGTTTCTCGAGGTACACATTCAATTATAATCTGTTTTAACCAAAAATTTAAAAAAAACTAAACTTAAAATCAATTATGAGATTATATAACCATTTAAAGGGAGAAACAATGCTTTTGAAGGCATAAGTGACTATAAAAGAAGTTTTCTTCTCAATGAATGGTTTTTGCATCACATTTCTCGAGGTAAACATTCAATTATAATCTGTTTTAACCAAAACTGTAAAAAAATTCAACTTAAAATCAATTATGAGATTATATAACCATTTAAAGGGAGAAACAAAGCTTTTGAAGGCATAAGTGACTATAAAAGAAGTTTTCTTCTCAATGAATGGTTTTTGCATCACGTTTCTCGAGGTAAACATTCAATTATAATCTGTTTTAACCAAAAATGTAAAAAAAACGCAACTTAAAATCAATTATGAGATTATATAACCATTTAAAGGGAGAAACAAAGCTTTTGAAGGCATAAGTGACTATAAAAGAAGTTTTCTTCTCAATGAATGGTTTTTGCATCACGTTTCTCGAGGTCAACATTCAATTATAATCTGTTTTAACCAAAAATGTAAAAAAATTCAACTTAAAATCAATTATGAGATTATATAACCATTTAAAGGGAAAAACAAAGCTTTTGAAGGGATAAGTGACTATAAAAGAAGTTTTCTTCTCAATGAATGGTTTTTGCATCACGTTTCTCGAGGTAAACATTCAATTATAATCTGTTTTAACCAAAAATGTAAAAAAAACTAAACTTAAAATCAATTATGAGGTTATATAACCATTTAAAGGGAGAAACAAAGCTTTTGAAGGCATAAGTGACTATAAAAGAAGTTTTCTTCTCAATGAATGGTTTTTGCATCACGTTTCTCGAGGTAAACATTCAATTATAATCTGTTTTAACAAAAAATGTAAAAAAACTCAACTTAAAATCAATTATGAGGTTATATAACCATTTAAAGGGAGAAACAAAGCTTTTGCAGGCATAAGTGACTATAAAAGAAGTTTTCTTCTCAATGAATGGTTTTTGCATCACGTTTCTCGAGGTACACATTCAATTATAAACTGTTTTAACCAAAAATATAAAAAAAAAGTAACTTAAAATCAATTATGAGATTATATAACCATTTAAAGGGAGAAACAAAGCTTTTGAAGGCATAAGTGACTATAAAAGACAAACCATTTATGAGATTATATAACCATTTAAAGGGAGAAACAAAGCTTTTGAAGGCAGAAGTGACTATAAAAGAAGTTTTCTTCTCAATGAATGGTTTTTGCATCACGTTTCTCGAGGTACACATTCAATTATAATCTGTTTTAACCAAAAATATAAAAAAAAAGCAACTTAAAATCAATTATGATATTATATAACCATTTAAAGGGAGAAACAAAGCTTTTGAAGGCATAAGTGACTATAAAAGAAGTTTTCTTCTCAATGAATGGTTTTTGCATCACGTTTCTCGAGGTAGACATTCAATTATAATCTGTTTTAACCAAAAATGTAAAAAAATTCAACTTAAAATCAATTATGAGATTATATAACCATTTAAAGGGAGAAACAAAGCTTTTGAAGGCATAAGTGACTATAAAAGAAGTTTTCTTCTCAATGAATGGTTTTTGCATCACGTTTCTCGAGGTACACATTCAATTATAATCTGTTTTAACCAAAAATGTAAAAAAAACTAAACTTAAAATCAATTATGAGGTTATATAACCATTTAAAGGGAGAAACAAAGCTTTTGAAGGCATAAGTGACTATAAAAGAAGTTTTCTTCTCAATGAATGGTTTTTGCATCACGTTTCTCGAGGTAAACATTCAATTATAATCTGTTTTAACCAAAAATGTAAAAAAATTCAACTTAAAATCAATTATGAGATCATATAATAATTTAAAGGGAGAAACAAAGCTTTCGAAGGCATAAGTGACTATAAAAGAAGTTTTCTTCTCAATGAATGGTTTTTGCATCACGTTTCTCAAGGGAAACATTCAATTATAATCTGTTTTAACCAAAAATGTAAAAAAATTCAACTTAAAATCAATTATGAGATTATATAACCATTTAAAGGGAGAAACAAAGCTTTTGAAGGCATAAGTGACTATAAAAGAAGTTTTCTTCTCAATGAATGGTTTTTGCATCACGTTTCTCGAGGTAAACATTCAATTATAATCTGTTTTAACCAAAAATGTAAAAAAATTCAACTTAAAATCAATTATGAGATTATATAACCATTTAAAGGGAGAAACAAAGCTTTTGAAGGCATAAGTGACTATAAAAGAAGTTTTCTTCTCAATGAATGGTTTTTGCATCACGTTTCTCGAGGTAAACATTCAATCATAATCTGTTTTAACCAAAAATGTAAAAAAAGTCAACTTAAAATCAATTATGAGATTATATAACCATTTAAAGGGAAAAACAAAGCTTTTGAAGGGATAAGTGACTATAAAAGAAGTTTTCTTCTCAATGAATGGTTTTTGCATCACGTTTCTCGAGGTAAACATTCAATTATAATCTGTTTTAACCAAAAATGTAAAAAAAACTAAACTTAAAATCAATTATGAGGTTATATAACCATTTAAAGGGAGAAACAAAGCTTTTGAAGGCATAAGTGACTATAAAAGAAGTTTTCTTCTCAATGAATGGTTTTTGCATCACGTTAATCGAGGTAAACATTCAATTATAATCTGTTTTAACCAAAAATGTAAAAAAACTCAACTTAAAATCAATTATGAGGTTATATAACCATTTAAAGGGAGAAACAAAGCTTTTGAAGGCATAAGTGACTATAAAAGAAGTTTTCTTCTCAATGAATGGTTTTTGCATCACGTTTCTCGAGGTACACATTCAATTATAATCTGTTTTAACCAAAAATATAAAAAAAAAGCAACTTAAAATCAATTATGAGATTATATAACCATTTAAAGGGAGAAACAAAGCTTTTGAAGGCATAAGTGACTATAAAAGAAGTTTTCTTCTCAATGAATGGTTTTTGCATCACGTTTCTCGAGGTAAACATTCAATTATAATCTGTTTTAACCAAAAATGTAAAAAAATTCAACTTAAAATCAATTATGAGATTATATAACCATTTAAAGGGAGAAACAAAGCTTTTGAAGGCATAAGTGACTATAAAAGAAGTTTTCTTCTCAATGAATGGTTTTTGCATCACGTTTCTCGAGGTAAACATTCAATTATAATCTGTTTTAACCAAAAATGTAAAAAAATTCAACTTAAAATCAATTATGAGATTATATAACCATTTAAAGGGAGAAACAAAGCTTTTGAAGGCATAAGTGACTATAAAAGAAGTTTTCTTCTCAATGAATGGTTTTTGCATCACGTTTCTCGAGGTAAACATTCAATTATAATCTCTTTTAACCAAAAATGTAAAAAAATTCAACTTAAAATCAATTATGAGATTATATAACCATTTAAGGGGAAAAACAAAGCTTTCGAAGGGATAAGTGACTATAAAAAAAGTTTTCTTCTCAATGAATGGTTTTTGCATCACGTTTCTCGAGGTAAACATTCAATTATAATCTGTTTTAACCAAAAATGTAAAAAAAACTAAACTTAAAATCAATTATGAGGTTATATAACCATTTAAAGGGAGAAACAAAGCTTTTGAAGGCATAAGTGACTATAAAAGAAGTTTACTTCTCAATGAATGGTTTTTGCATCACGTTTCTCGAGGTAAACATTCAATTATAATCTGTTTTAACAAAAAATGTAAAAAAACTCAACTTAAAATCAATTATGAGGTTATATAACCATTTAAAGGGAGAAACAAAGCTTTTGAAGGCATAAGTGACTATAAAAGAAGTTTTCTTCTCAATGAATGGTTTTTGCATCACGTTTCTCAAGGTACACATTCAATTATAATCTGTTTTAACCAAAAATATAAAAAAAAAGCAACTTAAAATCAATTATGAGATTATATAACCATTTAAAGGGAGAAACAAAGCTTTTGAAGGCATAAGTGACTATAAAAGAAGTTTTCTTCTCAATGAATGGTTTTTGCATCACGTTTCTCGAGGTAAACATTCAATTATAATCTGTTTTAACAAAAAATGTAAAAAAACTCAACTTAAAATCAATTATGAGGTTATATAACCATTTAAAGGGAGAAACAAAGCTTTTGAAGGCAGAAGTGACTATAAAAGAAGTTTTCTTCTCAATGAATGGTTTTTGCATCACGTTTCTCGAGGTACACATTCAATTATAATCTGTTTTAACCAAAAATATAAAAAAAAAGCAACTTAAAATCAATTATGATATTATATAACCATTTAAAGGGAGAAACAAAGCTTTTGAAGGCATAAGTGACTATAAAAGAAGTTTTCTTCTCAATGAATGGTTTTTGCATCACGTTTCTCGAGGTAAACATTCAATTATAATCTGTTTTAACCAAAAATGTAAAAAAAACGCAACTTAAAATCAATTATGAGATTATATAACCATTTAAAGGGAGAAACAAAGCTTTTGAAGGCATAAGTGACTATAAAAGAAGTTTTCTTCTCAATGAATGGTTTTTGCATCACGTTTCTCGAGGTAAACATTCAATTATAATCTGTTTTAACCAAAAATGTAAAAAAATTCAACTTAAAATCAATTATGAGATTATATAACCATTTAAAGGGAGAAACAAATCTTTTGAAGGCATAAGTGACTATAAAAGAAGTTTTCTTCTCAATGAATGGTTTTTGCATCACGTTTCTGAAGGGAAACATTCAATTATAATCTGTTTTAACCAAAAATGTAAAAAAATTCAACTTAAAATCAATTATGAGATTATATAACCATTTAAAGGGAGAAACAAAGCTTTTGAAGGCATAAGTGACTATAAAAGAAGTTTTCTTCTCAATGAATGGTTTTTGCATCACGTTTCTCGAGGTAAACATTCAATTATAATCTGTTTTAACCAAAAATGTAAAAAAATTCAACTTAAAATCAATTATGAGATTATATAACCATTTAAAGGGAGAAACAAAGCTTTTGAAGGCATAAGTGACTATAAAAGAAGTTTTCTTCTCAATGAATGGTTTTTGCATCACGTTTCTCGAGGTAAACATTCAATTATAATCTCTTTTAACCAAAAATGTAAAAAAATTCAACTTAAAATCAATTATGAGATTATATAACCATTTAAGGGGAAAAACAAAGCTTTCGAAGGGATAAGTGACTATAAAAAAAGTTTTCTTCTCAATGAATGGTTTTTGCATCACGTTTCTCGAGGTAAACATTCAATTATAATCTGTTTTAACCAAAAATGTAAAAAAAACTAAACTTAAAATCAATTATGAGGTTATATAACCATTTAAAGGGAGAAACAAAGCTTTTGAAGGCATAAGTGACTATAAAAGAAGTTTACTTCTCAATGAATGGTTTTTGCATCACGTTTCTCGAGGTAAACATTCAATTATAATCTGTTTTAACAAAAAATGTAAAAAAACTCAACTTAAAATCAATTATGAGGTTATATAACCATTTAAAGGGAGAAACAAAGCTTTTGAAGGCATAAGTGACTATAAAAGAAGTTTTCTTCTCAATGAATGGTTTTTGCATCACGTTTCTCAAGGTACACATTCAATTATAATCTGTTTTAACCAAAAATATAAAAAAAAAGCAACTTAAAATCAATTATGAGATTATATAACCATTTAAAGGGAGAAACAAAGCTTTTGAAGGCATAAGTGACTATAAAAGAAGTTTTCTTCTCAATGAATGGTTTTTGCATCACGTTTCTCGAGGTAGACATTCAATTATAATCTGTTTTAACCAAAAATGTAAAAAAATTCAACTTAAAATCAATTATGAGATTATATAACCATTTAAAGGGAGAAACAAAGCTTTTGAAGGCAGAAGTGACTATAAAAGAAGTTTTCTTCTCAATGAATGGTTTTTGCATCACGTTTCTCGAGGTACACATTCAATTATAATCTGTTTTAACCAAAAATATAAAAAAAAAGCAACTTAAAATCAATTATGATATTATATAACCATTTAAAGGGAGAAACAAAGCTTTTGAAGGCATAAGTGACTATAAAAGAAGTTTTCTTCTCAATGAATGGTTTTTGCATCACGTTTCTCGAGGTAAACATTCAATTATAATCTGTTTTAACCAAAAATGTAAAAAAAACGCAACTTAAAATCAATTATGAGATTATATAACCATTTAAAGGGAGAAACAAAGCTTTTGAAGGCATAAGTGACTATAAAAGAAGTTTTCTTCTCAATGAATGGTTTTTGCATCACGTTTCTCGAGGTAAACATTCAATTATAATCTGTTTTAACCAAAAATGTAAAAAAAACGCAACTTAAAATCAATTATGAGATTATATAACCATTTAAAGGGAGAAACAAAGCTTTTGAAGGCATAAGTGACTATAAAAGAAGTTTTCTTCTCAATGAATGGTTTTTGCATCACGTTTCTCGAGGTAAACATTCAATTATAATCTGTTTTAACCAAAAATGTAAAAAAAACGCAACTTAAAATCAATTATGAGATTATATAACCATTTAAAGGGAGAAACAAAGCTTTTGCAGGCATAAGTGACTATAAAAGAAGTTTTCTTCTCAATGAATGGTTTTTGCATCACGTTTCTCGAGGTACACATTCAATTATAAACTGTTTTAACCAAAAATATAAAAAAAAAGCAACTTAAAATCAATTATGAGATTATATAACCATTTAAAGGGAGAAACAAAGCTTTTGAAGGCATAAGTGACTATAAAAGACAAACCATTTATGAGATTATATAACCATTTAAAGGGAGAAACAAAGCTTTTGAAGGCAGAAGTGACTATAAAAGAAGTTTTCTTCTCAATGAATGGTTTTTGCATCACGTTTCTCGAGGTACACATTCAATTATAATCTGTTTTAACCAAAAATATAAAAAAAAAGCAACTTAAAATCAATTATGATATTATATAACCATTTAAAGGGAGAAACAAAGCTTTTGAAGGCATAAGTGACTATAAAAGAAGTTTTCTTCTCAATGAATGGTTTTTGCATCACGTTTCTCGAGGTAGACATTCAATTATAATCTGTTTTAACCAAAAATGTAAAAAAATTCAACTTAAAATCAATTATGAGATTATATAACCATTTAAAGGGAGAAACAAAGCTTTTGAAGGCATAAGTGACTATAAAAGAAGTTTTCTTCTCAATGAATGGTTTTTGCATCACGTTTCTCGAGGTACACATTCAATTATAATCTGTTTTAACCAAAAATGTAAAAAAAACTAAACTTAAAATCAATTATGAGGTTATATAACCATTTAAAGGGAGAAACAAAGCTTTTGAAGGCATAAGTGACTATAAAAGAAGTTTTCTTCTCAATGAATGGTTTTTGCATCACGTTTCTCGAGGTAAACATTCAATTATAATCTGTTTTAACCAAAAATGTAAAAAAATTCAACTTAAAATCAATTATGAGATCATATAATAATTTAAAGGGAGAAACAAAGCTTTCGAAGGCATAAGTGACTATAAAAGAAGTTTTCTTCTCAATGAATGGTTTTTGCATCACGTTTCTCAAGGGAAACATTCAATTATAATCTGTTTTAACCAAAAATGTAAAAAAATTCAACTTAAAATCAATTATGAGATTATATAACCATTTAAAGGGAGAAACAAAGCTTTTGAAGGCATAAGTGACTATAAAAGAAGTTTTCTTCTCAATGAATGGTTTTTGCATCACGTTTCTCGAGGTAAACATTCAATTATAATCTGTTTTAACCAAAAATGTAAAAAAATTCAACTTAAAATCAATTATGAGATTATATAACCATTTAAAGGGAGAAACAAAGCTTTTGAAGGCATAAGTGACTATAAAAGAAGTTTTCTTCTCAATGAATGGTTTTTGCATCACGTTTCTCGAGGTAAACATTCAATCATAATCTGTTTTAACCAAAAATGTAAAAAAAGTCAACTTAAAATCAATTATGAGATTATATAACCATTTAAAGGGAAAAACAAAGCTTTTGAAGGGATAAGTGACTATAAAAGAAGTTTTCTTCTCAATGAATGGTTTTTGCATCACGTTTCTCGAGGTAAACATTCAATTATAATCTGTTTTAACCAAAAATGTAAAAAAAACTAAACTTAAAATCAATTATGAGGTTATATAACCATTTAAAGGGAGAAACAAAGCTTTTGAAGGCATAAGTGACTATAAAAGAAGTTTTCTTCTCAATGAATGGTTTTTGCATCACGTTAATCGAGGTAAACATTCAATTATAATCTGTTTTAACCAAAAATGTAAAAAAACTCAACTTAAAATCAATTATGAGGTTATATAACCATTTAAAGGGAGAAACAAAGCTTTTGAAGGCATAAGTGACTATAAAAGAAGTTTTCTTCTCAATGAATGGTTTTTGCATCACGTTTCTCGAGGTACACATTCAATTATAATCTGTTTTAACCAAAAATATAAAAAAAAAGCAACTTAAAATCAATTATGAGATTATATAACCATTTAAAGGGAGAAACAAAGCTTTTGAAGGCATAAGTGACTATAAAAGAAGTTTTCTTCTCAATGAATGGTTTTTGCATCACGTTTCTCGAGGTAAACATTCAATTATAATCTGTTTTAACCAAAAATGTAAAAAAATTCAACTTAAAATCAATTATGAGATTATATAACCATTTAAAGGGAGAAACAAAGCTTTTGAAGGCATAAGTGACTATAAAAGAAGTTTTCTTCTCAATGAATGGTTTTTGCATCACGTTTCTCGAGGTAAACATTCAATTATAATCTGTTTTAACCAAAAATGTAAAAAAATTCAACTTAAAATCAATTATGAGATTATATAACCATTTAAAGGGAGAAACAAAGCTTTTGAAGGCATAAGTGACTATAAAAGAAGTTTTCTTCTCAATGAATGGTTTTTGCATCACGTTTCTCGAGGTAAACATTCAATTATAATCTCTTTTAACCAAAAATGTAAAAAAATTCAACTTAAAATCAATTATGAGATTATATAACCATTTAAGGGGAAAAACAAAGCTTTCGAAGGGATAAGTGACTATAAAAAAAGTTTTCTTCTCAATGAATGGTTTTTGCATCACGTTTCTCGAGGTAAACATTCAATTATAATCTGTTTTAACCAAAAATGTAAAAAAAACTAAACTTAAAATCAATTATGAGGTTATATAACCATTTAAAGGGAGAAACAAAGCTTTTGAAGGCATAAGTGACTATAAAAGAAGTTTACTTCTCAATGAATGGTTTTTGCATCACGTTTCTCGAGGTAAACATTCAATTATAATCTGTTTTAACAAAAAATGTAAAAAAACTCAACTTAAAATCAATTATGAGGTTATATAACCATTTAAAGTGAGAAACAAAGCTTTTGAAGGCATAAGTGACTATAAAAGAAGTTTTCTTCTCAATGAATGGTTTTTGCATCACGTTTCTCAAGGTACACATTCAATTATAATCTGTTTTAACCAAAAATATAAAAAAAAAGCAACTTAAAATCAATTATGAGATTATATAACCATTTAAAGGGAGAAACAAAGCTTTTGAAGGCATAAGTGACTATAAAAGAAGTTTTCTTCTCAATGAATGGTTTTTGCATCACGTTTCTCGAGGTAAACATTCAATTATAATCTGTTTTAACAAAAAATGTAAAAAAACTCAACTTAAAATCAATTATGAGGTTATATAACCATTTAAAGGGAGAAACAAAGCTTTTGAAGGCAGAAGTGACTATAAAAGAAGTTTTCTTCTCAATGAATGGTTTTTGCATCACGTTTCTCGAGGTACACATTCAATTATAATCTGTTTTAACCAAAAATATAAAAAAAAAGCAACTTAAAATCAATTATGATATTATATAACCATTTAAAGGGAGAAACAAAGCTTTTGAAGGCATAAGTGACTATAAAAGAAGTTTTCTTCTCAATGAATGGTTTTTGCATCACGTTTCTCGAGGTAAACATTCAATTATAATCTGTTTTAACCAAAAATGTAAAAAAAACGCAACTTAAAATCAATTATGAGATTATATAACCATTTAAAGGGAGAAACAAAGCTTTTGAAGGCATAAGTGACTATAAAAGAAGTTTTCTTCTCAATGAATGGTTTTTGCATCACGTTTCTCGAGGTAAACATTCAATTATAATCTGTTTTAACCAAAAATGTAAAAAAATTCAACTTAAAATCAATTATGAGATTATATAACCATTTAAAGGGAGAAACAAAGCTTTTGAAGGCATAAGTGACTATAAAAGAAGTTTTCTTCTCAATGAATGGTTTTTGCATCACGTTTCTGAAGGGAAACATTCAATTATAATCTGTTTTAACCAAAAATGTAAAAAAATTCAACTTAAAATCAATTATGAGATTATATAACCATTTAAAGGGAGAAACAAAGCTTTTGAAGGCATAAGTGACTATAAAAGAAGTTTTCTTCTCAATGAATGGTTTTTGCATCACGTTTCTCGAGGTAAACATTCAATTATAATCTGTTTTAACCAAAAATGTAAAAAAATTCAACTTAAAATCAATTATGAGATTATATAACCATTTAAAGGGAGAAACAAAGCTTTTGAAGGCATAAGTGACTATAAAAGAAGTTTTCTTCTCAATGAATGGTTTTTGCATCACGTTTCTCGAGGTAAACATTCAATTATAATCTCTTTTAACCAAAAATGTAAAAAAATTCAACTTAAAATCAATTATGAGATTATATAACCATTTAAGGGGAAAAACAAAGCTTTCGAAGGGATAAGTGACTATAAAAAAAGTTTTCTTCTCAATGAATGGTTTTTGCATCACGTTTCTCGAGGTAAACATTCAATTATAATCTGTTTTAACCAAAAATGTAAAAAAAACTAAACTTAAAATCAATTATGAGGTTATATAACCATTTAAAGGGAGAAACAAAGCTTTTGAAGGCATAAGTGACTATAAAAGAAGTTTACTTCTCAATGAATGGTTTTTGCATCACGTTTCTCGAGGTAAACATTCAATTATAATCTGTTTTAACAAAAAATGTAAAAAAACTCAACTTAAAATCAATTATGAGGTTATATAACCATTTAAAGGGAGAAACAAAGCTTTTGAAGGCATAAGTGACTATAAAAGAAGTTTTCTTCTCAATGAATGGTTTTTGCATCACGTTTCTCAAGGTACACATTCAATTATAATCTGTTTTAACCAAAAATATAAAAAAAAAGCAACTTAAAATCAATTATGAGATTATATAACCATTTAAAGGGAGAAACAAAGCTTTTGAAGGCATAAGTGACTATAAAAGAAGTTTTCTTCTCAATGAATGGTTTTTGCATCACGTTTCTCGAGGTAAACATTCAATTATAATCTGTTTTAACAAAAAATGTAAAAAAACTCAACTTAAAATCAATTATGAGGTTATATAACCATTTAAAGGGAGAAACAAAGCTTTTGAAGGCAGAAGTGACTATAAAAGAAGTTTTCTTCTCAATGAATGGTTTTTGCATCACGTTTCTCGAGGTACACATTCAATTATAATCTGTTTTAACCAAAAATATAAAAAAAAAGCAACTTAAAATCAATTATGATATTATATAACCATTTAAAGGGAGAAACAAAGCTTTTGAAGGCATAAGTGACTATAAAAGAAGTTTTCTTCTCAATGAATGGTTTTTGCATCACGTTTCTCGAGGTAAACATTCAATTATAATCTGTTTTAACCAAAAATGTAAAAAAAACGCAACTTAAAATCAATTATGAGATTATATAACCATTTAAAGGGAGAAACAAAGCTTTTGAAGGCATAAGTGACTATAAAAGAAGTTTTCTTCTCAATGAATGGTTTTTGCATCACGTTTCTCGAGGTAAACATTCAATTATAATCTGTTTTAACCAAAAATGTAAAAAAAACGCAACTTAAAATCAATTATGAGATTATATAACCATTTAAAGGGAGAAACAAAGCTTTTGAAGGCATAAGTGACTATAAAAGAAGTTTTCTTCTCAATGAATGGTTTTTGCATCACGTTTCTCGAGGTAAACATTCAATTATAATCTGTTTTAACCAAAAATGTAAAAAAAACGCAACTTAAAATCAATTATGAGATTATATAACCATTTAAAGGGAGAAACAAAGCTTTTGCAGGCATAAGTGACTATAAAAGAAGTTTTCTTCTCAATGAATGGTTTTTGCATCACGTTTCTCGAGGTACACATTCAATTATAAACTGTTTTAACCAAAAATATAAAAAAAAAGCAACTTAAAATCAATTATGAGATTATATAACCATTTAAAGGGAGAAACAAAGCTTTTGAAGGCATAAGTGACTATAAAAGACAAACCATTTATGAGATTATATAACCATTTAAAGGGAGAAACAAAGCTTTTGAAGGCAGAAGTGACTATAAAAGAAGTTTTCTTCTCAATGAATGGTTTTTGCATCACGTTTCTCGAGGTACACATTCAATTATAATCTGTTTTAACCAAAAATATAAAAAAAAAGCAACTTAAAATCAATTATGATATTATATAACCATTTAAAGGGAGAAACAAAGCTTTTGAAGGCATAAGTGACTATAAAAGAAGTTTTCTTCTCAATGAATGGTTTTTGCATCACGTTTCTCGAGGTAGACATTCAATTATAATCTGTTTTAACCAAAAATGTAAAAAAATTCAACTTAAAATCAATTATGAGATTATATAACCATTTAAAGGGAGAAACAAAGCTTTTGAAGGCATAAGTGACTATAAAAGAAGTTTTCTTCTCAATGAATGGTTTTTGCATCACGTTTCTCGAGGTACACATTCAATTATAATCTGTTTTAACCAAAAATGTAAAAAAAACTAAAGTTAAAATCAATTATGAGGTTATATAACCATTTAAAGGGAGAAACAAAGCTTTTGAAGGCATAAGTGACTATAAAAGAAGTTTTCTTCTCAATGAATGGTTTTTGCATCACGTTTCTCGAGGTAAACATTCAATTATAATCTGTTTTAACCAAAAATGTAAAAAAATTCAACTTAAAATCAATTATGAGATCATATAATAATTTAAAGGGAGAAACAAAGCTTTCGAAGGCATAAGTGACTATAAAAGAAGTTTTCTTCTCAATGAATGGTTTTTGCATCACGTTTCTCAAGGGAAACATTCAATTATAATCTGTTTTAACCAAAAATGTAAAAAAATTCAACTTAAAATCAATTATGAGATTATATAACCATTTAAAGGGAGAAACAAAGCTTTTGAAGGCATAAGTGACTATAAAAGAAGTTTTCTTCTCAATGAATGGTTTTTGCATCACGTTTCTCGAGGTAAACATTCAATTATAATCTGTTTTAACCAAAAATGTAAAAAAATTCAACTTAAAATCAATTATGAGATTATATAACCATTTAAAGGGAGAAACAAAGCTTTTGAAGGCATAAGTGACTATAAAAGAAGTTTTCTTCTCAATGAATGGTTTTTGCATCACGTTTCTCGAGGTAAACATTCAATCATAATCTGTTTTAACCAAAAATGTAAAAAAAGTCAACTTAAAATCAATTATGAGATTATATAACCATTTAAAGGGAAAAACAAAGCTTTTGAAGGGATAAGTGACTATAAAAGAAGTTTTCTTCTCAATGAATGGTTTTTGCATCACGTTTCTCGAGGTAAACATTCAATTATAATCTGTTTTAACCAAAAATGTAAAAAAAACTAAACTTAAAATCAATTATGAGGTTATATAACCATTTAAAGGGAGAAACAAAGCTTTTGAAGGCATAAGTGACTATAAAAGAAGTTTTCTTCTCAATGAATGGTTTTTGCATCACGTTAATCGAGGTAAACATTCAATTATAATCTGTTTTAACCAAAAATGTAAAAAAACTCAACTTAAAATCAATTATGAGGTTATATAACCATTTAAAGGGAGAAACAAAGCTTTTGAAGGCATAAGTGACTATAAAAGAAGTTTTCTTCTCAATGAATGGTTTTTGCATCACGTTTCTCGAGGTACACATTCAATTATAATCTGTTTTAACCAAAAATATAAAAAAAAAGCAACTTAAAATCAATTATGAGATTATATAACCATTTAAAGGGAGAAACAAAGCTTTTGAAGGCATAAGTGACTATAAAAGAAGTTTTCTTCTCAATGAATGGTTTTTGCATCACGTTTCTCGAGGTAAACATTCAATTATAATCTGTTTTAACCAAAAATGTAAAAAAATTCAACTTAAAATCAATTATGAGATTATATAACCATTTAAAGGGAGAAACAAAGCTTTTGAAGGCATAAGTGACTATAAAAGAAGTTTTCTTCTCAATGAATGGTTTTTGCATCACGTTTCTCGAGGTAAACATTCAATTATAATCTGTTTTAACCAAAAATGTAAAAAAATTCAACTTAAAATCAATTATGAGATTATATAACCATTTAAAGGGAGAAACAAAGCTTTTGAAGGCATAAGTGACTATAAAAGAAGTTTTCTTCTCAATGAATGGTTTTTGCATCACGTTTCTCGAGGTAAACATTCAATTATAATCTCTTTTAACCAAAAATGTAAAAAAATTCAACTTAAAATCAATTATGAGATTATATAACCATTTAAGGGGAAAAACAAAGCTTTCGAAGGGATAAGTGACTATAAAAAAAGTTTTCTTCTCAATGAATGGTTTTTGCATCACGTTTCTCGAGGTAAACATTCAATTATAATCTGTTTTAACCAAAAATGTAAAAAAAACTAAACTTAAAATCAATTATGAGGTTATATAACCATTTAAAGGGAGAAACAAAGCTTTTGAAGGCATAAGTGACTATAAAAGAAGTTTACTTCTCAATGAATGGTTTTTGCATCACGTTTCTCGAGGTAAACATTCAATTATAATCTGTTTTAACAAAAAATGTAAAAAAACTCAACTTAAAATCAATTATGAGGTTATATAACCATTTAAAGGGAGAAACAAAGCTTTTGAAGGCATAAGTGACTATAAAAGAAGTTTTCTTCTCAATGAATGGTTTTTGCATCACGTTTCTCAAGGTACACATTCAATTATAATCTGTTTTAACCAAAAATATAAAAAAAAAGCAACTTAAAATCAATTATGAGATTATATAACCATTTAAAGGGAGAAACAAAGCTTTTGAAGGCATAAGTGACTATAAAAGAAGTTTTCTTCTCAATGAATGGTTTTTGCATCACGTTTCTCGAGGTAAACATTCAATTATAATCTGTTTTAACAAAAAATGTAAAAAAACTCAACTTAAAATCAATTATGAGGTTATATAACCATTTAAAGGGAGAAACAAAGCTTTTGAAGGCAGAAGTGACTATAAAAGAAGTTTTCTTCTCAATGAATGGTTTTTGCATCACGTTTCTCGAGGTACACATTCAATTATAATCTGTTTTAACCAAAAATATAAAAAAAAAGCAACTTAAAATCAATTATGATATTATATAACCATTTAAAGGGAGAAACAAAGCTTTTGAAGGCATAAGTGACTATAAAAGAAGTTTTCTTCTCAATGAATGGTTTTTGCATCACGTTTCTCGAGGTAGACATTCAATTATAATCTGTTTTAACCAAAAATGTAAAAAAATTCAACTTAAAATCAATTATGAGATTATATAACCATTTAAAGGGAGAAACAAAGCTTTTGAAGGCATAAGTGACTATAAAAGAAGTTTTCTTCTCAATGAATGGTTTTTGCATCACGTTTCTCGAGGTACACATTCAATTATAATCTGTTTTAACCAAAAATGTAAAAAAAACTAAACTTAAAATCAATTATGAGGTTATATAACCATTTAAAGGGAGAAACAAAGCTTTTGAAGGCATAAGTGACTATAAAAGAAGTTTTCTTCTCAATGAATGGTTTTTGCATCACGTTTCTCGAGGTAAACATTCAATTATAATCTGTTTTAACCAAAAATGTAAAAAAATTCAACTTAAAATCAATTATGAGATCATATAATAATTTAAAGGGAGAAACAAAGCTTTCGAAGGCATAAGTGACTATAAAAGAAGTTTTCTTCTCAATGAATGGTTTTTGCATCACGTTTCTCAAGGGAAACATTCAATTATAATCTGTTTTAACCAAAAATGTAAAAAAATTCAACTTAAAATCAATTATGAGATTATATAACCATTTAAAGGGAGAAACAAAGCTTTTGAAGGCATAAGTGACTATAAAAGAAGTTTTCTTCTCAATGAATGGTTTTTGCATCACATTTTTCGAGGTAAACATTCAATTATAATCTGTTTTAACCAAAAATGTAAAAAAATTCAACTTAAAATCAATTATGAGATTATATAACCATGTAAAGGGAGAAACAAAGCTTTTGAAGGCATAAGTGACTATAAAAGAAGTTTTCTTCTCAATGAATGGTTTTTGCATCACGTTTCTCGAGGTAAACATTCAATCATAATCTGTTTTAACCAAAAATGTAAAAAAAGTCAACTTAAAATCAATTATGAGATTATATAACCATTTAAAGGGAAAAACAAAGCTTTTGAAGGGATAAGTGACTATAAAAGAAGTTTTCTTCTCAATGAATGGTTTTTGCATCACATTTTTCGAGGTAAACATTCAATTATAATCTGTTTTAACCAAAAATGTAAAAAAATTCAACTTAAAATCAATTATGAGATTATATAACCATGTAAAGGGAGAAACAAAGCTTTTGAAGGCATAAGTGACTATAAAAGAAGTTTTCTTCTCAATGAATGGTTTTTGCATCACGTTTCTCGAGGTAAACATTCAATTATAATCTGTTTTAACCAAAAATGTAAAAAAAACTAAACTTAAAATCAATTATGAGGTTATATAACCATTTAAAGGGAGAAACAAAGCTTTTGAAGGCATAAGTGACTATAAAAGAAGTTTTCTTCTCAATGAATGGTTTTTGCATCACGTTTCTCGAGGTAAACATTCAATTATAATCTGTTTTAACAAAAAATGTAAAAAAACTCAACTTAAAATCAATTATGAGGTTATATAACCATTTAAAGGGAGAAACAAAGCTTTTGAAGGCATAAGTGACTATAAAAGAAGTTTTCTTCTCAATGAATGGTTTTTGCATCACGTTTCTCGAGGTACACATTCAATTATAATCTGTTTTAACCAAAAATATAAAAAAAAAGCAACTTAAAATCAATTATGAGATTATATAACCATTTAAAGGGAGAAACAAAGCTTTTGAAGGCATAAGTGACTATAAAAGAAGTTTTCTTCTCAATGAATGGTTTTTGCATCACGTTTCTCGAGGTAAACATTCAATTATAATCTGTTTTAACCAAAAATGTAAAAAAATTCAACTTAAAATCAATTATGAGATTATATAACCATTTAAAGGGAGAAACAAAGCTTTTGAAGGCATAAGTGACTATAAAAGAAGTTTTCTTCTCAATGAATGGTTTTTGCATCACGTTTCTCGAGGTAAACATTCAATTATAATCTGTTTTAACCAAAAATGTAAAAAAAACGCAACATAAAATCAATTATGAGATTATATAACCATTTAAAGGGAGAAACAATGCTTTTGAAGGCATAAGTGACTATAAAAGAAGTTTTCTTCTCAATGAATGGTTTTTGCATCACATTTCTCGAGGTAAACATTCAATTATAATCTATTTTAACCAAAACTGTAAAAAAATTCAACTTAAAATCAATTATGAGATTATATAACCATTTAAAGGGAGAAACAAAGCTTTTGAAGGCATAAGTGACTATAAAAGAAGTTTTCTTCTCAATGAATGGTTTTTGCATCACGTTTCTCGAGGTAAACATTCAATTATAATCTGTTTTAACCAAAAATGTAAAAAAAACGCAACATAAAATCAATTATGAGATTATATAACCATTTAAAGGGAGAAACAATGCTTTTGAAGGCATAAGTGACTATAAAAGAAGTTTTCTTCTCAATGAATGGTTTTTGCATCACGTTTCTCGAGGTAAACATTCAATTATAATCTGTTTTAACCAAAAATGTAAAAAAAACGCAACTTAAAATCAATTATGAGATTATATAACCATTTAAAGGGAGAAACAAAGCTTTTGAAGGCATAAGTGACTATAAAAGAAGTTTTCTTCTCAATGAATGGTTTTTGCATCACGTTTCTCGAGGTACACATTCAATTATAATCTGTTTTAACCAAAAATGTAAAAAAAAAGCAACTTAAAATCAATTATGAGATTATATAACCATTTAAAGGGAGAAACAAAGCTTTTGAAGGCATAAGTGACTATAAAAGAAGTTTTCTTCTCAATGAATGGTTTTTACATCACGTTTCTCGAGGTAAACATTCAATTATAATCTGTTTTAACTAAAAATGTAAGAAAACTCAACTTAAAATCGATTATGGGATTATATAACCATTTAAAGGGAGAAACTAAGCTTTTGAAGGCATAAGTGACTATAAAAGAAGTTTTCTTCTCAATGAATGGCTTTCGCTTCAAGATACTCGAGGTAAACATTCAATTATAATCTGTTTTAACCAAAAATGTAAAAAAATTCAACTTAAAATCAATTATGAGATTATATAACCATTTAAAGGGTGAAACAAAGCTTTTGAAGGCATAAATGACTATAAAAGAAGTTTTCTTCTCAATAATTGATTTTTGCATCACGTTTCTCGAGGTAAACATTCAATTATAATCTGTTTTAACCAAAAATGTAAAAAAATTCAACTTAAAATCAATTATGAGATTACATAACCATTTAAAGGGAGAAACAAAGCTTTTGAAGGCATAAGTGACTATAAAAGAAGTTTTCTTCTCAATGAATGGTTTTTGCATCACGTTTCTCGAGGTAAACATTCAATTATAATCTGTTTTAACCAAAACTATAAAAAAATTCAACATAAAATCAATTATGAGATTATATAACCATTTAAAGGGAGAAACAAAGCTTTTGAAGGCATAAGTGACTATAAAAGAAGTTTTCTTCTCAATGAATGGTTTTTGCATCACGTTTCTCAAGGTAAACATTCAATTATAATCTGTTTTAACCAAAAATGTAAAAAAAACGCAACATAAAATCAATTATGAGATTATATAACCATTTAAAGGGAGAAACAAAGCTTTCGAAGGCATAAGTGACTATAAAAGAAGTTTTCTTCTCAATGAATGGTTTTTGCATCACGTTTCTCGAGGTAAACATTCAATTATAATCTGTTTTAACCAAAAATGTAAAAAAAACGCAACTTAAAATCAATTATGAGATTATATAACCATTTAAAGGGAGAAACAAAGCTTTCGAAGGCATAAGTGACTATAAAAGAAGTTTTCTTCTCAATGAATGGTTTTTGCATCATGTTTCTCGAGGTAAACATTCAATTATAATCTGTTTTAACCAAAAATGTAAAAAAAAGGTAACATAAAATCAATTATGAGATTATATAACCATTTAAAGGGAGAAACAATGCTTTTGAAGGCATAAGTGACTATAAAAGAAGTTTTCTTCTCAATGAATGGTTTTTGCATCACGTTTCTCGAGGTAAACATTCAATTATCATCTGTTTTAACCAAAAATGTCAAAAAAACGCAACTTAAAATCAATTATGAGATTATATAACCATTTAAAAGGAAAAACAAAGATTTTGAAGGCATAAGTGACTATAAAAGAAGTTTTCTTCTCAATGAATGGCTTTCGCTTCAAGATTCTCGAGGTAAACATTCAATTATAATAGGTTTTAACCAAAAATGTAAAAAAATTCAACTTAAAATCAATTATGAGATTATATAACCATTTAAAGGAAGAAACAAAGCTTTTGAAGGCATAAGTGACTATAAATGAAGTTTTCTTCTCAATGAATGGTTTTTGCATCACGTTTCTCGACGTAAACATTCAATTATAATCTGTTTTAATCAAAAATGTAAAAAAATTCAACTTAAAATCAATTATGAGATTACATAACCATATAAAGGGAGAAACAAAGCTTTTGAAGGCATAAGTGACTATAAAAGAAGTTTTCTTCTCAATGAATGGTTTTTGCATCACGTTTCTCGAGGTAAACATTCAATTATAATCTGTTTTAACCAAAAATGTAAAAATATTCAACTTAAAATCAATTATGAGATTATATAACCATTTAAAGGGAGAAACAAAGCTTTTGAAGGCATAACTGACTATAAAAGAAGTTTTCTTCTCAATGAATGGTTTTTGCATCACGTTTCTCGAGGTAAACATTCAATTATAATCTGTTTTAACCAAAAATGTAAAAAAATTCAACTTAAAATCAATTATGAGATTATATAACCATTTAAAGGGAGAAACAAAGCTTTTGAAGGCATAAGTGACTATAAAAGAAGTTTTCTTCTCAATGAATGGTTTTTGCATCACGTTTCTCGAGGTAAACATTCAATTATAATCTGTTTTAACCAAAAATGTAAAAAAATTCAACTTAAAATAAATTATGAGATTATATAACCATTTAAAGGGAGAAACAAAGCTTTTGAAGGCATAAGTGACTATAAAAGAAGTTTTCTTCTCAATGAATGGTTTTTGCATCACGTTTCTCGAGGTAAACATTCAATTATAATCTGTTTTAACCATAAATATAAAAAATTCAACTTAATATCTATTATGAGACTATATAACCATTTAAAGGGAGAAACAAAGCTTTTGAAGGCATAAGTGACTATAAAAGAAGTTTTCTTCTCAATGAATGATTTTTGCATCATGTTTCTCAAGGTAAACATTCAATTATAATCTGTTTTAACCAAAAATGTAATAAAATTCAACTTAAAATCTATTATTAGATTATATAACCATTTAAAGGGAGAAACAAAGCTTTTGAAGGCATAAGTGACTATAAAAGAAGTTTTCTTCTCAATGAATGGTTTTTGCATCACGTTTCTCGAGGTAAACATTCAATTATAATCTGTTTTAACAAAAAATGTAAAAAAAAAGCAACTTAAACTCAATTATGAGATTATATAACCATTTAAAGGGAGAAACAAAGCTTTTGAAGGCATAAGTGACTATAAAAGAAGTTTTCTTCCCAATGAATAGTTTTTGCATCACGTTTCTCGAGGTAAACATTCAATTATAATCTGTTTTAACCAAAAATGTAAAAAAATTCAACTTAAAATCAATTATGAGATTATATAACCATTTAAAGGGAGAAACAAAGCTTTTGAAGGCATAAGTTACTATAAAAGAAGTTTTCTTCTCAATGAATGGTTTTTGCATCACGTTTCTCGAGGTAAACATTCAATTATAATCTGTTTTAACCAAAAATGTAAAAAAAAGGCAACATAAAATCAATTATGAGATTATATAACCATTTAAAGGGAGAAACAATGCTTTTGAAGGCATAAGTGACTATAAAAGAAGTTTTCTTCTCAATGAATGGTTTTTGCATCACGTTTCTCGAGGTAAACATTCAATTATAATCTGTTTTAACCAAAAATGTCAAAAAAACGCAACTTAAAATCAATTATGAGATTATATAACCATTTAAAAGGAAAAACAAAGATTTTGAAGGCATAAGTGACTATAAAAGAAGTTTTCTTCTCAATGAATGGCTTTCGCTTCAAGATTCTCGAGGTAAACATTCAATTATAATATGTTTTAACCAAAAATGTAAAAAAATTCAACTTAAAATCAATTATGAGATTATATAACCATTTAAAGGAAGAAACAAAGCTTTTGAAGGCATAATTGACTATAAAAGAAGTTTTCTTCTCAATGAATGGTTTTTGCATCACGTTTCTCGAGGTAAACATTCAATTATAATCTGTTTTAACCAAAAATGTAAAAAAATTCAACTTAAAATCAATTATGAGATTATATAACCATTTAAAGGGAGAAACAAAGCTTTTGAAGGCATAAGTGACTATAAAAGAAGTTTTCTTCTCAATGAATGGTTTTTGCATCACGTTTCTCGAGGTAAACATTCAATTATAATCTGTTTTAACCAAAAATGTAAAAATATTCAACTTAAAATCAATTATGAGATTATATAACCATTTAAAGGGAGAAACAAAGCTTTTGAAGGCATAAGTGACTATAAAAGAAGTTTTCTTCTCAATGAATGGTTTTTGCATCACGTTTCTCGAGGTAAACATTCAATTATAATCTGTTTTAACCAAAAATGTAAAAAAATTCAACTTAAAATCAATTATGAGATTATATAACCATTTAAAGGGAGAAACAAAGCTTTTGAAGGCATAAGTGACTATAAAAGAAGTTTTATTCTCAATGAATGGTTTTTGCATCACGTTTCTCGAGGTAAACATTCAATTATAATCTGTTTTAACCAAAAATGTAAAAAAAACGCAACTTAAAATCGATTATGAGATTATATAACCATTTAAAGGGAGAAACAAAGCTTTTGAAGGCATAAGTGACTATAAAAGAAGTTTTCTTCTCAATGCATGGTTTTTGCATCACGTTTCTCGAGGTAAACATTCAATTATAATCTGTTTTAACCAAAAATGTAAAAAAATTCAACTTAAAATCAATTATGAGATTATATAACCATTTAAAGGGGGAAACAAAGCTTTTGAAGGCATAAGTGACTATAAAAGAAGTTTTCTTCTCAATGAATGGTTTTTGCATCACGTTTCTCGAGGTAAACATTCAATTATAATCTGTTTTAACCAAAAATGTAAAAAAAACGCAACTTAAAATCAATTATGAGATTATATAACCATTTAAAGGGAGAAACAAAGCTTTCGAAGGCATAAGTGACTATAAAAGAAGTTTTCTTCTCAATGAATGGTTTTTGCATCACGTTTCTCGAGGTAAACATTCAATTATAATCTGTTTTAACCAAAAATGTAAAAAAATTCAACTTAAAATCAATTATGAGATTATATAACCATTTAAAGGGGGAAACAAAGCTTTTGAAGGCATAAGTGACTATAAAAGAAGTTTTCTTCTCAATGAATGGTTTTTGCATCACGTTTCTCGAGGTAAACATTCAATTATAATCTGTTTTAACCAAAAATGTAAAAAAAAACTAAACTTAAAATCAATTATGAGGTTATATAACCATTTAAAGGGAGAAACAAAGCTTTTGAAGGCATAAGTGACTATAAAAGAAGTTTTCTTCTCAATGAATGGTTTTTGCATCACGTTTCTCGAGGTAAACATTCAATTATAATCTGTTTTAACCAAAAATGTAAAAAAACTCAACTTAAAATCAATTATGAGGTTATATAACCATTTAAAGGGAGAAACAAAGCTTTTGAAGGCATAAGTGACTATAAAAGAAGTTTTCTTCTCAATGAATGGTTTTTGCATCACGTTTCTCGAGGTACACATTCAATTATAATCTGTTTTAACCAAAAATATAAAAAAAAAGCAACTTAAAATCAATTATGAGATTATATAACCATTTAAAGGGAGAAACAAAGCTTTTGAAGGCATAAGTGACTATAAAAGAAGTTTTCTTCTCAATGAATGGTTTTTGCATCACGTTTCTCGAGGTAAACATTCAATTATAATCTGTTTTAACCAAAAATGTAAAAAAATTCAACTTAAAATCAATTATGAGATTATATAACCATTTAAAGGGAGAAACAAAGCTTTTGAAGGCATAAGTGACTATAAAAGAAGTTTTCTTCTCAATGAATGGTTTTTGCATCACGTTTCTCGAGGTAAACATTCAATTATAATCTGTTTTAACCAAAAATGTAAAAAAATTCAACTTAAAATCAATTATGAGATTATATAACCATTTAAAGGGAGAAACAAAGCTTTTGAAGGCATAAGTGACTATAAAAGAAGTTTTCTTCTCAATGAATGGTTTTTGCATCACGTTTCTCGAGGTAAACATTCAATTATAATCTCTTTTAACCAAAAATGTAAAAAAATTCAACTTAAAATCAATTATGAGATTATATAACCATTTAAGGGGAAAAACAAAGCTTTTGAAGGGATAAGTGACTATAAAAAAAGTTTTCTTCTCAATGAATGGTTTTTGCATCACGTTTCTCGAGGTAAACATTCAATTATAATCTGTTTTAACCAAAAATGTAAAAAAAACTAAACTTAAAATCAATTATGAGGTTATATAACCATTTAAAGGGAGAAACAAAGCTTTTGAAGGCATAAGTGACTATAAAAGAAGTTTACTTCTCAATGAATGGTTTTTGCATCACGTTTCTCGAGGTAAACATTCAATTATAATCTGTTTTAATAAAAAATGTAAAAAAACTCAACTTAAAATCAATTATGAGGTTATATAACCATTTAAAGGGAGAAACAAAGCTTTTGAAGGCATAAGTGACTATAAAAGAAGTTTTCTTCTCAATGAATGGTTTTTGCATCACGTTTCTCAAGGTACACATTCAATTATAATCTGTTTTAACCAAAAATATAAAAAAAAAGCAACTTAAAATCAATTATGAGATTATATAACCATTTAAAGGGAGAAACAAAGCTTTTGAAGGCATAAGTGACTATAAAAGAAGTTTTCTTCTCAATGAATGGTTTTTGCATCACGTTTCTCGAGGTAAACATTCAATTATAATCTGTTTTAACAAAAAATGTAAAAAAACTCAACTTAAAATCAATTATGAGGTTATATAACCATTTAAAGGGAGAAACAAAGCTTTTGAAGGCAGAAGTGACTATAAAAGAAGTTTTCTTCTCAATGAATGGTTTTTGCATCACGTTTCTCGAGGTACACATTCAATTATAATCTGTTTTAACCAAAAATATAAAAAAAAAGCAACTTAAAATCAATTATGATATTATATAACCATTTAAAGGGAGAAACAAAGCTTTTGAAGGCATAAGTGACTATAAAAGAAGTTTTCTTCTCAATGAATGGTTTTTGCATCACGTTTCTCGAGGTAGACATTCAATTATAATCTGTTTTAACCAAAAATGTAAAAAAATTCAACTTAAAATCAATTATGAGATTATATAACCATTTAAAGGGAGAAACAAAGCTTTTGAAGGCATAAGTGACTATAAAAGAAGTTTTCTTCTCAATGAATGGTTTTTGCATCACGTTTCTCGAGGTAAACATTCAATTATAATCTCTTTTAACCAAAAATGTAAAAAAATTCAACTTAAAATCAATTATGAGATTATATAACCATTTAAGGGGAAAAACAAAGCTTTTGAAGGGATAAGTGACTATAAAAAAAGTTTTCTTCTCAATGAATGGTTTTTGCATCACGTTTCTCGAGGTAAACATTCAATTATAATCTGTTTTAACCAAAAATGTAAAAAAAACTAAACTTAAAATCAATTATGAGGTTATATAACCATTTAAAGGGAGAAACAAAGCTTTTGAAGGCATAAGTGACTATAAAAGAAGTTTACTTCTCAATGAATGGTTTTTGCATCACGTTTCTCGAGGTAAACATTCAATTATAATCTGTTTTAACAAAAAATGTAAAAAAACTCAACTTAAAATCAATTATGAGGTTATATAACCATTTAAAGGGAGAAACAAAGCTTTTGAAGGCATAAGTGACTATAAAAGAAGTTTTCTTCTCAATGAATGGTTTTTGCATCACGTTTCTCAAGGTACACATTCAATTATAATCTGTTTTAACCAAAAATATAAAAAAAAAGCAACTTAAAATCAATTATGAGATTATATAACCATTTAAAGGGAGAAACAAAGCTTTTGAAGGCATAAGTGACTATAAAAGAAGTTTTCTTCTCAATGAATGGTTTTTGCATCACGTTTCTCGAGGTAAACATTCAATTATAATCTGTTTTAACAAAAAATGTAAAAAAACTCAACTTAAAATCAATTATGAGGTTATATAACCATTTAAAGGGAGAAACAAAGCTTTTGAAGGCAGAAGTGACTATAAAAGAAGTTTTCTTCTCAATGAATGGTTTTTGCATCACGTTTCTCGAGGTACACATTCAATTATAATCTGTTTTAACCAAAAATATAAAAAAAAAGCAACTTAAAATCAATTATGATATTATATAACCATTTAAAGGGAGAAACAAAGCTTTTGAAGGCATAAGTGACTATAAAAGAAGTTTTCTTCTCAATGAATGGTTTTTGCATCACGTTTCTCGAGGTAAACATTCAATTATAATCTGTTTTAACTAAAAATGTAAGAAAACTCAACTTAAAATCAATTATGGGATTATATAACCATTTAAAGGGAGAAACTAAGCTTTTGAAGGCATAAGTGACTATAAAAGAAGTTTTCTTCTCAATGAATGGCTTTCGCTTCAAGATACTCGAGGTAAACATTCAATTATAATCTGTTTTAACCAAAAATGTAAAAAAATTCAACTTAAAATCAATTATGAGATTATATAACCATTTAAAGGGTGAAACAAAGCTTTTGAAGGCATAAATGACTATAAAAGAAGTTTTCTTCTCAATAATTGATTTTTGCATCACGTTTCTCGAGGTAAACATTCAATTATAATCTGTTTTAACCAAAAATGTAAAAAAATTCAACTTAAAATCAATTATGAGATTACATAACCATTTAAAGGGAGAAACAAAGCTTTTGAAGGCATAAGTGACTATAAAAGAAGTTTTCTTCTCAATGAATGGTTTTTGCATCACGTTTCTCGAGGTAAACATTCAATTATAATCTGTTTTAACCAAAACTGTAAAAAAATTCAACATAAAATCAATTATGAGATTATATAACCATTTAAAGGGAGAAACAAAGCTTTTGAAGGCATAAGTGACTATAAAAGAAGTTTTCTTCTCAATGAATGGTTTTTGCATCACGTTTCTCAAGGTAAACATTCAATTATAATCTGTTTTAACCAAAAATGTAAAAAAAACGCAACATAAAATCAATTATGAGATTATATAACCATTTAAAGGGAGAAACAATGCTTTTGAAGGCATAAGTGACTATAAAAGAAGTTTTCTTCTCAATGAATGGTTTTTGCATCACGTTTCTCAAGGTAAACATTCAATTATAATCTGTTTTAACCAAAAATGTAAAAAAAACGCAACTTAAAATCAATTATGAGATTATATAACCATTTAAAGGGAGAAACAAAGCTTTCGAAGGCATAAGTGACTATAAAAGAAGTTTTCTTCTCAATGAATGGTTTTTGCATCATGTTTCTCGAGGTAAACATTCAATTATAATCTGTTTTAACCAAAAATGTAAAAAAAAGGTAACATAAAATCAATTATGAGATTATATAACCATTTAAAGGGAGAAACAATGCTTTTGAAGGCATAAGTGACTATAAAAGAAGTTTTCTTCTCAATGAATGGTTTTTGCATCACGTTTCTCGAGGTAAACATTCAATTATCATCTGTTTTAACCAAAAATGTCAAAAAAACGCAACTTAAAATCAATTATGAGATTATATAACCATTTAAAAGGAAAAACAAAGATTTTGAAGGCATAAGTGACTATAAAAGAAGTTTTCTTCTCAATGAATGGCTTTCGCTTCAAGATTCTCGAGGTAAACATTCAATTATAATAGGTTTTAACCAAAAATGTAAAAAAATTCAACTTAAAATCAATTATGAGATTATATAACCATTTAAAGGAAGAAACAAAGCTTTTGAAGGCATAAGTGACTATAAAAGAAGTTTTCTTCTCAATGAATGGTTTTTGCATCACGTTTCTCGACGTAAACATTCAATTATAATCTGTTTTAATCAAAAATGTAAAAAAATTCAACTTAAAATCAATTATGAGATTACATAACCATATAAAGGGAGAAACAAAGCTTTTGAAGGCATAAGTGACTATAAAAGAAGTTTTCTTCTCAATGAATGGTTTTTGCATCACGTTTCTCGAGGTAAACATTCAATTATAATCTGTTTTAACCAAAAATGTAAAAATATTCAACTTAAAATCAATTATGAGATTATATAACCATTTAAAGGGAGAAACAAAGCTTTTGAAGGCATAACTGACTATAAAAGAAGTTTTCTTCTCAATGAATGGTTTTTGCATCACGTTTCTCGAGGTAAACATTCAATTATAATCTGTTTTAACCAAAAATGTAAAAAAATTCAACTTAAAATCAATTATGAGATTATATAACCATTTAAAGGGAGAAACAAAGCTTTTGAAGGCATAAGTGACTATAAAAGAAGTTTTCTTCTCAATGAATGGTTTTTGCATCACGTTTCTCGAGGTAAACATTCAATTATAATCTGTTTTAACCAAAAATGTAAAAAAATTCAACTTAAAATAAATTATGAGATTATATAACCATTTAAAGGGAGAAACAAAGCTTTTGAAGGCATAAGTGACTATAAAAGAAGTTTTCTTCTCAATGAATGGTTTTTGCATCACGTTTCTCGAGGTAAACATTCAATTATAATCTGTTTTAACCATAAATATAAAAAATTCAACTTAAAATCTATTATGAGACTATATAACCATTTAAAGGGAGAAACAAAGCTTTTGAAGGCATAAGTGACTATAAAAGAAGTTTTCTTCTCAATGAATGATTTTTGCATCATGTTTCTCAAGGTAAACATTCAATTATAATCTGTTTTAACCAAAAATGTAATAAAATTCAACTTAAAATCTATTATTAGATTATATAACCATTTAAAGGGAGAAACAAAGCTTTTGAAGGCATAAGTGACTATAAAAGAAGTTTTCTTCTCAATGAATGGTTTTTGCATCACATTTCTCGAGGTAAACATTCAATTATAATCTGTTTTAACAAAAAATGTAAAAAAAAAGCAACTTAAACTCAATTATGAGATTATATAACCATTTAAAGGGAGAAACAAAGCTTTTGAAGACATAAGTGACTATAAAAGAAGTTTTCTTCCCAATGAATAGTTTTTGCATCACGTTTCTCGAGGTAAACATTCAATTATAATCTGTTTTAACCAAAAATGTAAAAAAATTCAACTTAAAATCAATTATGAGATTATATAACCATTTAAAGGGAGAAACAAAGCTTTTGAAGGCATAAGTTACTATAAAAGAAGTTTTCTTCTCAATGAATGGTTTTTGCATCACGTTTCTCGAGGTAAACATTCAATTATAATCTGTTTTAACCAAAAATGTAAAAAAAAGGCAACATAAAATCAATTATGAGATTATATAACCATTTAAAGGGAGAAACAATGCTTTTGAAGGCATAAGTGACTATAAAAGAAGTTTTCTTCTCAATGAATGGTTTTTGCATCACGTTTCTCGAGGTAAACATTCAATTATAATCTGTTTTAACCAAAAATGTCAAAAAAACGCAACTTAAAATCAATTATGAGATTATATAACCATTTAAAAGGAAAAACAAAGATTTTGAAGGCATAAGTGACTATAAAAGAAGTTTTCTTCTCAATGAATGGCTTTCGCTTCAAGATTCTCGAGGTAAACATTCAATTATAATATGTTTTAACCAAAAATGTAAAAAAATTCAACTTAAAATCAATTATGAGATTATATAACCATTTAAAGGAAGAAACAAAGCTTTTGAAGGCATAAGTGACTATAAAAGAAGTTTTCTTCTCAATGAATGGTTTTTGCATCACGTTTCTTGAGGTAAACATTCAATTATAATCTGTTTTAACCAAAAATGTAAAAAAATTCAACTTAAAATCAATTATGAGATTATATAACCATTTAAAGGGAGAAACAAAGCTTTTGAAGGCATAAGTGACTATAAAAGAAGTTTTCTTCTCAATGAATGGTTTTTGCATCACGTTTCTCGAGGTAAACATTCAATTATAATCTGTTTTAACCAAAAATGTAAAAAAATTCAACTTAAAATCAATTATGAGATTATATAACCATTTAAAGGGAGAAACAAAGCTTTTGAAGGCATAAGTGACTATAAAAGAAGTTTTCTTCTCAATGAATGGTTTTTGCATCACGTTTCTCGAGGTAAACATTCAATTATAATCTGTTTTAACCAAAAATGTAAAAAAATTCAACTTAAAATCAATTATGAGATTATATAACCATTTAAAGGGAGAAACAAAGCTTTTGAAGGCATAAGTGACTATAAAAGAAGTTTTATTCTCAATGAATGGTTTTTGCATCACGTTTCTCGAGGTAAACATTCAATTATAATCTGTTTTAACCAAAAATGTAAAAAAAACGCAACTTAAAATCAATTATGAGATTATATAACCATTTAAAGGGAGAAACAAAGCTTTTGAAGGCATAAGTGACTATAAAAGAAGTTTTCTTCTCAATGAATGGTTTTTGCATCACGTTTCTCGAGGTAAACATTCAATTATAATCTGTTTTAACCAAAAATGTAAAAAAATTCAACTTAAAATCAATTATGAGATTATATAACCATTTAAAGGGGGAAACAAAGCTTTTGAAGGCATAAGTGACTATAAAAGAAGTTTTCTTCTCAATGAATGGTTTTTGCATCACGTTTCTCGAGGTAAACATTCAATTATAATCTGTTTTAACCAAAAATGTAAAAAAAACGCAACTTAAAATCAATTATGAGATTATATAACCATTTAAAGGGAGAAACAAAGCTTTCGAAGGCATAAGTGACTATAAAAGAAGTTTTCTTCTCAATGAATGGTTTTTGCATCACGTTTCTCGAGGTAAACATTCAATTATAATCTGTTTTAACCAAAAATGTAAAAAAATTCAACTTAAAATCAATTATGAGATTATATAACCATTTAAAGGGGGAAACAAAGCTTTTGAAGGCATAAGTGACTATAAAAGAAGTTTTCTTCTCAATGAATGGTTTTTGCATCACGTTTCTCGAGGTAAACATTCAATTATAATCTGTTTTAACCAAAAATGTAAAAAAAACTAAACTTAAAATCAATTATGAGGTTATATAACCATTTAAAGGGAGAAACAAAGCTTTTGAAGGCATAAGTGACTATAAAAGAAGTTTTCTTCTCAATGAATGGTTTTTACATCACGTTTCTCGAGGTAAACATTCAATTATAATCTGTTTTAACCAAAAATGTAAAAAAACTCAACTTAAAATCAATTATGAGGTTATATAACCATTTAAAGGGAGAAACAAAGCTTTTGAAGGCATAAGTGACTATAAAAGAAGTTTTCTTCTCAATGAATGGTTTTTGCATCACGTTTCTCGAGGTACACATTCAATTATAATCTGTTTTAACCAAAAATATAAAAAAAAGCAACTTAAAATCAATTATGAGATTATATAACCATTTAAAGGGAGAAACAAAGCTTTTGAAGGCATAAGTGACTATAAAAGAAGTTTTCTTCTCAATGAATGGTTTTTGCATCACGTTTCTCGAGGTAAACATTCAATTATAATCTGTTTTAACCAAAAATGTAAAAAAATTCAACTTAAAATCAATTATGAGATTATATAACCATTTAAAGGGAGAAACAAAGCTTTTGAAGGCATAAGTGACTATAAAAGAAGTTTTCTTCTCAATGAATGGTTTTTGCATCACGTTTCTCGAGGTAAACATTCAATTATAATCTGTTTTAACCAAAAATGTAAAAAAATTCAACTTAAAATCAATTATGAGATTATATAACCATTTAAAGGGAGAAACAAAGCTTTTGAAGGCATAAGTGACTATAAAAGAAGTTTTCTTCTCAATGAATGGTTTTTGCATCACGTTTCTCGAGGTAAACATTCAATTATAATCTCTTTTAACCAAAAATGTAAAAAAATTCAACTTAAAATCAATTATGAGATTATATAACCATTTAAGGGGAAAAACAAAGCTTTTGAAGGGATAAGTGACTATAAAAAAAGTTTTCTTCTCAATGAATGGTTTTTGCATCACGTTTCTCGAGGTAAACATTCAATTATAATCTGTTTTAACCAAAAATGTAAAAAAAACTAAACTTAAAATCAATTATGAGGTTATATAACCATTTAAAGGGAGAAACAAAGCTTTTGAAGGCATAAGTGACTATAAAAGAAGTTTACTTCTCAATGAATGGTTTTTGCATCACGTTTCTCGAGGTAAACATTCAATTATAATCTGTTTTAACAAAAAATGTAAAAAAACTCAACTTAAAATCAATTATGAGGTTATATAACCATTTAAAGGGAGAAACAAAGCTTTTGAAGGCATAAGTGACTATAAAAGAAGTTTTCTTCTCAATGAATGGTTTTTGCATCACGTTTCTCAAGGTACACATTCAATTATAATCTGTTTTAACCAAAAATATAAAAAAAAAGCAACTTAAAATCAATTATGACATTATATAACCATTTAAAGGGAGAAACAAAGCTTTTGAAGGCATAAGTGACTATAAAAGAAGTTTTCTTCTCAATGAATGGTTTTTGCATCACGTTTCTCGAGGTAAACATTCAATTATAATCTGTTTTAACAAAAAATGTAAAAAAACTCAACTTAAAATCAATTATGAGGTTATATAACCATTTAAAGGGAGAAACAAAGCTTTTGAAGGCAGAAGTGACTATAAAAGAAGTTTTCTTCTCAATGAATGGTTTTTGCATCACGTTTCTCGAGGTACACATTCAATTATAATCTGTTTTAACCAAAAATATAAAAAAAAAGCAACTTAAAATCAATTATGATATTATATAACCATTTAAAGGGAGAAACAAAGCTTTTGAAGGCATAAGTGACTATAAAAGAAGTTTTCTTCTCAATGAATGGTTTTTGCATCACGTTTCTCGAGGTAGACATTCAATTATAATCTGTTTTAACCAAAAATGTAAAAAAAATGAAACTTAAAATCAATTATGAGATTATATAACCATTTAAAGGGAGAAACAAAGCTTTCGAAGGGATAAGTGACTATAAAAGAAGTTTTCTTCTCAATGAATGGTTTTTGCATCACGTTTCTCGAGGTAAACATTCAATTATAATTTGTTTTAACCAAAAAAGTAAAAAAATTCAACTTAAAATCAATTATGAGATTATATAACCATTTAAAGGGAGAAACAAATCTTTCGAAGGCATAAGTGACAATAAAAGAAGTTTTCTTCTCAATGAATGGTTTTTGCATCACGTTTCTCGAGGTAAACATTCAATTATAATCTGTTTTAACCAAAAATGTAAAAAAAACGTAACTTAAAATCAATTATGAGATTATATAACCATTTAAATGGAGAAACAAAGCTTTTGAAGGCATAAGTGACTATAAAAGAAGTTTTCTTCTCAATGAATGGCTTTCGCTACAAGATTCTCGAGGTAAACATTCAATTATAATCTGTTTTAACCAAAAATGTAAAAAAATTCAACTTAAAATCAATTATGAGATTATATAACCATTTAAAGGGAGAAACAAAGCTTTTGAAGGCATAAGTGACTATAAAAGAAGTTTTCTTCTCAATGAATGGTTTTTGCATCACGTTTCTCGAGGTAAACATTCAATTATAATCTGTTTTAACCAAAAATGTAAAAAAATTCAACTTAAAATCATTTATGAGATTATATAACCATTTAAAGGGAAAAACAAAGCTTTTGAAGGCATAAGTGACTATAAAAGAAGTTTTCTTCTCAATGAATGGTTTTTACATCACGTTTCTCGAGGTAAACATTCAATTATAATCTGTTTTAACCAAAAATGTAAAAAAAACTAAACTTAAAATCAATTATGAGGTTATATAACCATTTAAAGGGAGAAACAAAGCTTTTGAAGGCATAAGTGACTATAAAAGAAGTTTTCTTCTCAATGAATGGTTTTTGCATCACGTTTCTCGAGGTAAACATTCAATTATAATCTATTTTAACCAAAAATGTAAAAAAATTCAACTTAAAATCAATTATGAGATTATATAACCATTTAAAGGGAAAAACAAAGCTTTTGAAGGCATAAGTGACTATAAAAGAAGTTTTCTTCTCAATGAATGGTTTTTACATCACGTTTCTCGAGGTAAACATTCAATTATAATCTGTTTTAACCAAAAATGTAAAAAAAACTAAACTTAAAATCAATTATGAGGTTATATAACCATTTAAAGGGAGAAACAAAGCTTTTGAAGGCATAAGTGACTATAAAAGAAGTTTTCTTCTCAATGAATGGTTTTTGCATCACGTTTCTCGAGGTAAACATTCAATTATAATCTGTTTTAACAAAAAATGTAAAAAAACTCAACTTAAAATCAATTATGAGGTTATATAACCATTTAAAGGGAGAAACAAAGCTTTTGAAGGCATAAGTGACTATAAAAGAAGTTTTCTTCTCAATGAATGGTTTTTGCATCACGTTTCTCAAGGTAAACATTCAATTATAATCTGTTTTAACCAAAATTGGAAAAAAAACTCAACTTAAAATCAATTATGAGATTATATAACCATTTAAAGGGAGAAACAAAGCTTTTGAAGGCATAAGTGACTATAAAAGAAGTTTTCTTCTCAATGAATGGTTTTTGCATCACGTTTCTCAAGGTAAACATTCAATTATAATCTGTTTTAACCAAAAATGTAAAAAAAACGCAACTTAAAATCAATTATGAGATTATATAACCATTTAAAGGGAGAAACAAAGCTTTTGAAGGCATAAGTGACTATAAAAGAAGTTTTCTTCTCAATGAATGGCTTTCGCTTCAAGATTCTCGAGGTAAACATTCAATTATAATCTGTTTTAACCAAAAATGTAAAAAAATTCAACTTAAAATCAATTATGAGATTATATAACCATTTAAAGGGTGAAACAAAGCTTTTGAAGGCATAAATGACTATAAAAGAAGTTTTCTTCTCAATGAATGATTTTTGCATCATGTTTCTCGAGGTAAACATTCAATTATAATCTGTTTTAACCAAAAATGTAAAAAAATTCAACTTAAAATCAATTATGAGATTATATAACCATTTAAAGGGAGAAACAAAGCTTTTGAAGGCATAAGTGACTATAAAAGAAGTTTTTTCCCAATGAATGGCTTTCGGTTCAAGATTCTCGAGGTAAACATTCAATTATAATCTGTTTTAACCAAAAATATAAAAAAATTCAACTTAAAATCAATTATGAGATTATATAACCATTTAAAGGGTGAAACAAAGCTTTTGAAGGCATAAGTGACTATAAAAGAAGTTTTCTTCTCAATGAATGGTTTTTGCATCACGTTTCTCGAGGTAAACATTCAATTATAATCTGTTTTAACTAAATATGTAAGAAAACTCAACTTAAAATCAATTATGGGATTATATAACCATTTAAAGGGAGAAACCAAGCTTTTGAAGGCATAAGTGACTATAAAAGAAGTTTTCTTCTCAATGAATGGCTTTCGCTTCAAGATACTCGAGGTAAACATTCAATTATAATCTGTTTTAACCAAAAATGTAAAAAAATTCAACTTAAAATCAATTATGAGATTATATAACCATTTAAAGGGTGAAACAAAGCTTTTGAAGGCATAAATGACTATAAAAGAAGTTTTCTTCTCAATAATTGATTTTTGAATCACGTTTCTCGAGGTAAACATTCAATTATAATCTGTTTTAACAGAAAATGTAAAAAAATTCAACTTAAAATCAATTATGAGATCATATAACCATTTAAAGGGAGAAACAAAGCTTTTGAAGCCATAAGTGACTATAAAAGAAGTTTTCTTCTCAATGAATTGTTTTTGCATCACGTTTCTCAAGGTAAACATCCAATTATAATCTGTTTTAACCAAAAATGTAAAAAAAAAGCAACTTAAAATCAATTATGAGATTATATAACCATTTAAAGGGAGAAACAAAGCTTTTGAAGGCATAAGTGACTATAAAAGAAGTTTTCTTCTCAATGAATGGTTTTTGCATCACGTTTCTCGAGGTAAACATTCAATTATAATCTGTTTTAACCAAAAATGTGAAAAAATTCAACTTAAAATCAATTATGAGATTATATAACCATTTAAAGGGAGAAACAAAGCTTTTGAAGGCATAAGTGACTATAAAAGAAGTTTTCTTCTCAATGAATGGTTTTTGCATCACGTTTCTCAAGGTAAACATTCAATTATAATCTGTTTTAACCAAAAATGTAAAAAAAACGCAACTTAAAATCAATTATGAGATTATATAACCATTTAAAGGGAAAAACAAAGCTTTTGAAGGCATAAGTGACTATAAAAGAAGTTTTCTTCTCAATGAATGGCTTTCGCTTTAAGATTCTCGAGGTAAACATTCAATTATAATCTGTTTTAACCAAAAATGTAAAAAAATTCAACTTAAAATCAATTATGAGATTATATAACCATTTAAAGGGTGAAACAAAGCTTTTGAAGGCATAAATGACTATAAAAGAAGTTTTCTTCTCAATGAATGATTTTTGCATCATGTTTCTCGAGGTAAACATTCAATTATAATCTGTTTTAACCAAAAATGTAAAAAAATTCAACTTAAAATCAATTATGAGATTATATAACCATTTAAAGGGAGAAACAAAGCTTTTGAAGGCATAAGTGACTATAAAAGAAGTTTTTTCCCAATGAATGGCTTTCGATTCAAGATTCTCGAGGTAAACATTCAATTATAATCTGTTTTAACCAAAAATGTAAAAAAATTCAACTTAAAATCAATTATGAGATTATATAACCATTTAAAGGGTGAAACAAAGCTTTTGAAGGCATAAGTGACTATAAAAGAAGTTTTCTTCTCAATGAATGGTTTTTGCATCACGTTTCTCGAGGTAAACATTCAATTATAATCTGTTTTAACCAAAAATGTAAAAAAAAAGCAACTTAAAATCAATTATGAGATTATATAACCATTTAAAGGGAGAAACAAAGCTTTTGAAGGCATAAGTGACTATAAAAGAAGTTTTCTTCTCAATGAATGGTTTTTGCATCACGTTTCTCGAGGTAAACATTCAATTATAATCTGTTTTAACCAAAAATGTGAAAAAATTCAACTTAAAATCAATTATGAGATTATATAACCATTTAAAGGAAGAAACAAAGCTTTTGAAGGCATAAGTGACTATAAAAGAAGTTTTCTTCTCAATGAATGGTTTTTGCATCACGTTTCTCAAGGTAAACATTCAATTATAATCTGTTTTAACCAAAAATGTAAAAAAAACGCAACTTAAAATCAATTATGAGATTATATAACCATTTAAAGGGAAAAACAAAGCTTTTGAAGGCATAAGTGACTATAAAAGAAGTTTTCTTCTCAATGAATGGCTTTCGCTTCAAGATTCTCGAGGTAAACATTCAATTATAATCTGTTTTAACCAAAAATGTAAAAAAATTCAACTTAAAATCAATTATGAGATTATATAACCATTTAAAGGGTGAAACAAAGCTTTTGAAGGCATAAATGACTATAAAAGAAGTTTTCTTCTCAATGAATGATTTTTGCATCATGTTTCTCGAGGTAAACATTCAATTATAATCTGTTTTAACCAAAAATGTAAAAAAATTCAACTTAAAATCAATTATGAGATTATATAACCATTTAAAGGGAGAAACAAAGCTTTTGAAGGCATAAGTGACTATAAAAGAAGTTTTCTTCTCAATGAATGGTTTTTGCATCACGTTTCTCCAGGTAAACATTCAATTATAATCTGTTTTAACCAAAAATGTAAAAAAAACGCAACTTAAAATCAATTATGAGATTATATAACCATTTAAAGGGAAAAACAAAGCTTTTGAAGGCATAAGTGACTATAAAAGAAGTTTTCTTCCCAATGAATGGCTTTCGGTTCAAGATTCTCGAGGTAAACATTCAATTATAATCTGTTTTAACCAAAAATGTAAAACAATTCAACTTAAAATCAATTATGAGATTATATAACCATTTAAAGGGTGAAACAAAGCTTTTGAAGGCATAAGTGACTATAAAAGAAGTTTTCTTCTCAATGAATGGTTTTTGCATCACGTTTCTCGAGGTAAACATTCAATTATAATCTGTTTTAACTAAATATGTAAGAAAACTCAACTTAAAATCAATTATGGGATTATATAACCATTTAAAGGGAGAAACAAAGCTTTTGAAGGCATAAGTGACTATAAAAGAAGTTTTCTTCTCAATGAATGGCTTTCGCTTCAAGATACTCGAGGTAAACATTCAATTATAATCTGTTTTAACCAAAAATGTAAAAAAATTCAACTTAAAATCAATTATGAGATTATATAACCATTTAAAGGGTGAAACAAAGCTTTTGAAGGCATAAATGACTATAAAAGAAGTTTTCTTCTCAATAATTGATTTTTGCATCACGTTTCTCGAGGTAAACATTCAATTATAATCTGTTTTAACCAAAAATGTAAAAAAATTCAACTTAAAATCAATTATGAGATCATATAACCATTTAAAGGGAGAAACAAAGCTTTTGAAGGCATAAGTGACTATAAAAGAAGTTTTCTTCTCAATGAATGGTTTTTGCATCACGTTTCTCAAGGTAAACATTCAATTATAATCTGTTTTAACCAAAAATGTAAAAAAAAAGCAACTTAAAATCAATTATGAGATTATATAACCATTTAAAGGGAGAAACAAAGCTTTTGAAGGCATAAGTGACTATAAAAGAAGTTTTCTTCTCAATGAATGGTTTTTGCATCACGTTTCTCGAGGTAAACATTCAATTATAATCTGTTTTAACCAAAAATGTGAAAAAATTCAACTTAAAATCAATTATGAGATTATATAACCATTTAAAGGGAGAAACAAAGCTTTTGAAGGCATAAGTGACTATAAAAGAAGTTTTCTTCTCAATGAATGGTTTTTGCATCACGTTTCTCGAGGTAAACATTACATTATAATCTGTTTTAACCAAAAATGTAAAAAAAATGAAACTTAAAATCAATTATGAGATTATATAACCATTTAAATGGAGAAACAAAGCTTTCGAAGGGATAAGTGACTATAAAAGAAGTTTTCTTCTCAATGAATGGTTTTTGCATCACGTTTCTCGAGGTAAACATTCAATTATAATTTGTTTTAACCAAAAAAGTAAAAAAATTCAACTTAAAATCAATTATGAGATTATATAACCACTTAAAGGGAGAAACAAATCTTTCGAAGGCATAAGTGACAATAAAAGAAGTTTTCTTCTCAATGAATGGTTTTTGCATCACGTTTCTCGAGGTAAACATTCAATTATAATCTGTTTTAACCAAAAATGTAAAAAAAACGTAACTTAAAATCAATTATGAGATTATATAACCATTTAAATGGAGAAACAAAGCTTTTGAAGGCATAAGTGACTATAAAAGAAGTTTTCTTCTCAATGAATGGCTTTCGCTACAAGATTCTCGAGGTAAACATTCAATTATAATCTGTTTTAACCAAAAATGTAAAAAAATTCAACTTAAAATCAATTATGAGATTATATAACCATTTAAAGGGAGAAACAAAGCTTTTGAAGGCATAAGTGACTATAAAAGAAGTTTTCTTCTCAATGAATGGTTTTTGCATCACGTTTCTCGAGGTAAACATTCAATTATAATCTGTTTTAACCAAAAATGTAAAAAAATTCAACTTAAAATCAATTATGAGATTATATAACCATTTAAAGGGAAAAACAAAGCTTTTGAAGGCATAAGTGACTATAAAAGAAGTTTTCTTCTCAATGAATGGTTTTTACATCACGTTTCTCGAGGTAAACATTCAATTATAATCTGTTTTAACCAAAAATGTAAAAAAAACTAAACTTAAAATCAATTATGAGGTTATATAACCATTTAAAGGGAGAAACAAAGCTTTTGAAGGCATAAGTGACTATAAAAGAAGTTTTCTTCTCAATGAATGGTTTTTGCATCACGTTTCTCGAGGTAAACATTCAATTATAATCTGTTTTAGCAAAAAATGTAAAAAAACTCAACTTAAAATCAATTATGAGGTTATATAACCATTTAAAGGGAGAAACAAAGCTTTTGAAGGCATAAGTGACTATAAAAGAAGTTTTCTTCTCAATGAATGGTTTTTGCATCACGTTTCTCGAGGTAAACATTCAATTATAATCTGTTTTAACCAAAAATGGAAAAAAAACTCAACTTAAAATCAATTATGAGATTATATAACCATTTAAAGGGAGAAACAAAGCTTTTGAAGGCATAAGTGACTATAAAAGAAGTTTTCTTCTCAATGAATGGCTTTCGCTTCAAGATACTCGAGGTAAACATTCAATTATAATCTGTTTTAACCAAAAATGTAAAAAAATTCAACTTAAAATCAATTATGAGATTATATAACCATTTAAAGGGTGAACCAAAGCTTTTGAAGGCATAAGTGACTATAAAAGAAGTTTTATTCTCAATGAATGGTTTTTGCATCACGTTTCTCGAGGTACACATTCAATTATAATCAATTTTAACCAAAAATGTAAAAAAAAAGCAACTTAAAATCAATTATGAGATTATATAACCATTTAAAGGGAGAAACAAAGCTTTTGAAGGCATAAGTGACTATAAAAGAAGTTTTCTTCTCAATGAATGGTTTTTGCATCACGTTTCTCGAGGTAAACATTCAATTATAATCTGTTTTAACTAAAAATGTAAGAAAACTCAACTTAAAATCAATTATAGGATTATATAACCATTTAAAGGGAGAAACAAAGCTTTTGAAGGCATAAGTGACTATAAAAGAAATTTTCTTCTCAATGAATGGTTTTTACATCACGTTTCTCGAGGTAAACATTCAATTATAATCTGTTTTAACCAAAAATGTAAACAAATTCAACTTAAAATCAATTATGAGATTATATAACCCTTTAAAGGGAAAAACAAAGCTTTTGAAGGCATAAGTGACTATAAAAGAAGTTTTCTTCTCAATGAATGGTTTTCGCATCACGTTTCTCGAGGTAAACATTCAATTATAATCTGTTTTAATCAAAAATGTAAAAAAAACTAAACTTAAAATCAATTATGAGGTTATATAACCATTTAAAGGGAGAAACAAAGCTTTTGAAGGCATAAGTGACTATAAAAGAAGTTTTCTTCTCAATGAATGGTTTTTGCATCACGTTTCTCCAGGTAAACATTCAATTATAATCTGTTTTAACAAAAAATGTAAAAAAACTCAACTTAAAATCAATTATGAGGTTATATAACCATTTAAAGGGAGAAACAAAGCTTTTGAAGGTATAAGTGACTATAAAAGAAGTTTTCTTCTCAATGATTGGTTTTTGCATCACGTTTCTCGAGGTAAACATTCAATTATAATCTGTTTTAACCAAAATTGGAAAAAAAACTCAACTTAAAATCAATTATGAGATTATATAACCATTTAAAGGGAGAAACAAAGCTTTTGAAGGCATAAGTGACTATAAAAGAAGTTTTCTTCTCAATGAATGGCTTTCGCTTCAAGATACTCGAGGTAAACATTCACTTATAATCTGTTTTAACCAAAAATGTAAAAAAATTCAACTTAAAATCAATTATGAGATTATATAACCATTTAAAGGGAGAAACAAAGCTTTTGAAGGCATAAGTGACTATAAAAGAAGTTTTCTTCTCAATGAATGGTTTTTGCATCACGTTTCTCGAGGTAAACATTCAATTATAATCTGTTTTAACAAAAAATGTAAAAAAACTCAACTTAAAATCAATTATGAGGTTATATAACCATTTAAAGGAAGAAACAAAGCTTTTGAAGGCATAAGTGACAATAAAAGAAGTTTTCTTCTCAATGAATGGTTTTTGCATCACGTTTCTCGAGGTAAACATTCAATTATAATCTGTTTTAACTAAAAATGTAAGAAAACTCAACTTAAAATCAATTATGGGATTATATAACCATTTAAAAGGAGAAACAAAGCTTTTGAAGGCATAAGTCACTATAAAAGAAATTTTCTTCTCAATGAATGGTTTTTGCATCACGTTTCTCGAGGTAAACATTCAATTATAATCTGTTTTAACCAAAAATGTAAACAAATTCAACTTAAAATCAATTATGAGATTATATAACCATTTAAAGGGAGAAACAAAGCTTTTGAAGGCATAAGTGACTATAAAAGAAGTTTTCTTCTCAATGAATGGTTTTTGCATCACGTTTCTCGAGGTAAACATTCAATTATAATCTGTTTTAACCAACAAATGTAAAAAAAACTAAACTTAAAATCAATTATGAGGTTATATAACCATTTAAAGGGAGAAACAAAGCTTTTGAAGGCATAAGTGACTATAAAAGAAGTTTTCTTCCCAATGGATGGTTTTTGCATCACGTTTCTCGAGGTAAACATTCAATTATAATCTGTTTTAACTAAAAATGTAAGAAAACTCAACTTAAAATCAATTATGGGATTATATAACCATTTAAAGGGAGAAACAAAGCTTTTGAAGGCATAAGTGACTATAAAAGAAGTTTTCTTCTCAATGAATGGCTTTCGCTTCAAGATACTCGAGGTAAACATTCAATTATAATCTGTTTTAACCAAAAATGTAAAAAAATTCAACTTAAAATCAATTATGAGATTATATAACCATTTAAAGGGTGAAACAAAGCTTTTGAAGGCATAAATGACTATAAAAGAAGTTTTCTTCTCAATAATTGATTTTTGCATCACGTTTCTCGAGGTAAACATTCAATTATAATCTGTTTTAACCAAAAATGTAAAAAAATTCAACTTAAAATCAATTATGAGATCATATAACCATTTAAAGGGAGAAACAAAGCTTTTGAAGGCATAAGTGACTATAAAAAAAGTTTTCTTCTCAATGAATGGTTTTTGCATCACGTTTCTCGAGGTAAACATTCAATTATAATCTGTTTTAACCAAAAATGTGAAAAAATTCAACTTAAAATCAATTATGAGATTATATAACCATTTAAAGGAAGAAACAAAGCTTTTGAAGGCATAAGTGACTATAAAAGAAGTTTTCTTCTCAATGAATGGTTTTTGCATCACGTTTCTCAAGGTAAACATTCAATTATAATCTGTTTTAACCAAAAATGTAAAAAAATTCAACTTAAAATCAATTATGAGATTATATAACCATTTAAAGGGAGAAACAAAGCTTTTGAAGGCATAAGTGACTATAAAAGAAGTTTTCTTCTCAATGAATGGTTTTTGCATCACGTTTCTCGAGGTAAACATTCAATTATAATCTGTTTTAACCATAAATATAAAAAAATTCAACTTAAAATCTATTATGAGATTATATAACCATTTAAAGGGAGAAACAAAGCTTTTGAAGGCATAAGTGACTATAAAAGAAGTTTTCTTCTCAATGAATGATTTTTGTATCATGTTTCTCGAGGTAAACATTCAATTATAATCTGTTTTAACCAAAAATGTAAAAAAATTCAACTTAAAATCAATTATGAGATTATATAACCATTTAAAGGGTGAAACAAAGCTTTTGAAGGCATAAGTGACTATAAAAGAAGTTTTCTTCTCAATGAATGGTTTTTGCATCACGTTTCTCGAGGTAAACATTCAATTATAATCTGTTTTAACCATAAATATAAAAAAATTCAACTTAAAATCTATTATGAGATTATATAACCATTTAAAGGGAGAAACAAAGCTTTTGAAGGCATAAGTGACTATAAAAGAAGTTTTCTTCTCAATGAATGATTTTTGTATCATGTTTCTCGAGGTAAACATTCAATTATAATCTGTTTTAACCAAAAATGTAAAAAAATTCAACTTAAAATCAATTATGAGATTATATAACCATTTAAAGGGAGAAACAAAGCTTTTGAAGGCATAAGTGACTATAAAAGAAGTTTTCTTCTCAATGAATGGTTTTTGCATCACGTTTCTTGAGGTACACATTCAATTATAATCTGTTTTAGCAAAAAATGTAAAAAAAAAGCAACTTAAAATCAATTATGAGATTATATAACCATTTAAAGAGAGAAACAAAGCTATTGAAGGCATAAGTGACTATAAAAGAAGTTTTCTTCTCAATGAATGGTTTTTGCATCACGTTTCTCGAGGTAAACATTCAATTATAATCTGTTTTAACCAAAAATGTAAACAAATTCAACTTAAAATCAATTATGAGATTATATAACCATTTAAAGTGAGAAACAAATCTTTTGAAGGCATAAGTGACTATAAAAGAAGTTTTCTTCTCAATGAATGGTTTTTGCATCACGTTTCTCGAGGTAAACATTCAATTATAATCTGTTTTAACCAAAAATGTAAAAAAAACGCAACTTAAAATCAATTATGAGATTATATAACCATTTAAAAGGAGAAACAAAGCTTTTGAAGGCATAAGTGACTATAAAAGAAGTTTTCTTCTCAATGAATGGCTTTCGCTTAAAGATTCTCGAGGTAAACATTCAATTATAATCTGTTTTAACCAAAAATGTAAAAAAATTCAACTTAAAATCAATTATGAGATTATATAACCATTTAAAGGGAGAAACAAAGCTTTTGAAGGCATAAGTGACTATAAAAGAAGTTTTCTTCCCAATGAATGGCTTTCGCTTCAAGATTCTCGAGGTAAACATTCAATTATAATCTGTTTTAACCAAAAATGTAAAAAAAACTCAACTTAAAATCAATTATGAGATTATATAACCATTTAAAGGGAGAAACAAAGCTTTTGAAGGCATAAGTGACTATAAAAGAAGTTTTCTTCTCAATGAATGGTTTTTGCATCACGTTTCTCGAGGTAAACATTCAATTATAATCTGTTTTAACCAAAAATGTAAACAAATTCAACTTAAAATCAATTATGAGATTATATAACCATTTAAAGGGAGAAACAAAGCTTTTGAAGGCATAAGTGACTATAAAAGAAGTTTTCTTCTCAATGAATGGTTTTTGCATCACGTTTCTCGAGGTAAACATTCAATTATAATCTGTTTTAACCAAAAATGTAAAAAAAACGTAACTTAAAATCAATTATGAGATTATATAACCATTTAAAAGGAGAAACAAAGCTTTTGAAGGCATAAGTGACTATAAAAGAAGTTTTCTTCTCAATGAATGGCTTTCGCTTCAAGATTCTCGAGGTAAACATTCAATTATAATCTGTTTTAACCGAAAATGTAAACAAATTCAACTTAAAATCAATTATGAGATTATATAACCATTTAAAGGGAGAAACAAAGCTTTTGAAGGCATAAGTGACTATAAAAGAAGTTTTCTTCTCAATGAATGGTTTTTGCATCACGTTTCTCGAGGTAAACATTCAATTATAATCTGTTTTAACCAAAAATGTAAACAAATTCAACTTAAAATCAATTATGAGATTATATAACCATTTAAAGTGAGAAACAAATCTTTTGAAGGCATAAGTGACTATAAAAGAAGTTTTCTTCTCAATGAATGGTTTTTGCATCACGTTTCTCGAGGTAAACATTCAATTATAATCTGTTTTAACCAAAAATGTAAAAAAAACGCAACTTAAAATCAATTATGAGATTATATAACCATTTAAAAGGAGAAACAAAGCTTTTGAAGGCATAAGTGACTATAAAAGAAGTTTTCTTCTCAATGAATGGTTTTTGCATCATGTTTCTCGAGGTAAACATTCAATTATAATCTGTTTTAACCAAAAATGTAAAAAAAACGCAACTTAAAATCAATTATGAGATTATATAACCATTTAAAAGGAGAAACAAAGCTTTTGAAGGCATAAGTGACTATAAAAGAAGTTTTCTTCTCAATGAATGGCTTTCGCTTAAAGATTCTCGAGGTAAACATTCAATTATAATCTGTTTTAACCAAAAATGTAAAAAAATTCAACTTAAAATCAATTATGAGATTATATAACCATTTAAAGGGAGAAACAAAGCTTTTGAAGGCATAAGTGACTATAAAAGAAGTTTTCTTCTCAATGAATGGTTTTTGCATCACGTTTCTCGAGGTAAACATTCAATTATAATCTGTTTTAACCAAAAATGTAAAAAAAACGTAACTTAAAATCAATTATGAGATTATATAACCATTTAAAAGGAGAAACAAAGCTTTTGAAGGCATAAGTGACTATAAAAGAAGTTTTCTTCTCAATGAATGGCTTTCGCTTCAAGATTCTCGAGGTAAACATTCAATTATAATCTGTTTTAACCAAAAATGTAAACAAATTCAACTTAAAATCAATTATGAGATTATATAACCATTTAAAGGGAGAAACAAAGCTTTTGAAGGCATAAGTGACTATAAAAGAAGTTTTCTTCTCAATGAATGGTTTTTGCATCACGTTTCTCGAGGTAAACATTCAATTATAATCTGTTTTAACCAAAAATGTAAACAAATTCAACTTAAAATCAATTATGAGATTATATAACCATTTAAAGTGAGAAACAAATCTTTTGAAGGCATAAGTGACTATAAAAGAAGTTTTCTTCTCAATGAATGGTTTTTGCATCACGTTTCTCGAGGTAAACATTCAATTATAATCTGTTTTAACCAAAAATGTAAAAAAAACGCAACTTAAAATCAATTATGAGATTATATAACCATTTAAAAGGAGAAACAAAGCTTTTGAAGGCATAAGTGACTATAAAAGAAGTTTTCTTCTCAATGAATGGTTTTTGCATCATGTTTCTCGAGGTAAACATTCAATTATAATCTGTTTTAACCAAAAATGTAAAAAAAACGCAACTTAAAATCAATTATGAGATTATATAACCATTTAAAAGGAGAAACAAAGCTTTTGAAGGCATAAGTCACTATAAAAGAAATTTTCTTCTCAATGAATGGTTTTTGCATCACGTTTCTCGAGGTAAACATTCAATTATAATCTGTTTTAACCAAAAATGTAAACAAATTCAACTTAAAATCAATTATGAGATTATATAACCATTTAAAGGGAGAAACAAAGCTTTTGAAGGCATAAGTGACTATAAAAGAAGTTTTCTTCTCAATGAATGGTTTTTGCATCACGTTTCTCGAGGTAAACATTCAATTATAATCTGTTTTAACCAAAAATGTAAAAAAAACGTAACTTAAAATCAATTATGAGATTATATAACCATTTAAAAGGAGAAACAAAGCTTTTGAAGGCATAAGTGACTATAAAAGAAGTTTTCTTCTCAATGAATGGCTTTCGCTTCAAGATTCTCGAGGTAAACATTCAATTATAATCTGTTTTAACCAAAAATGTAAAAAAATTCAACTTAAAATCAATTATGAGATTATATAACCATTTAAAGGGAGAAACAAAGCTTTTGAAGGCATAAGTGACTATAAAAGAAGTTTTCTTCTCAATGAATGGTTTTTGCATCACGTTTCTCGAGGTAAACATTCAATTATAATCTGTTTTAATCATAAATATAAAAAAATTCAACTTAAAATCTATTATGAGATTATATAACCATTTAAAGGGAGAAACAAAGCTTTTGAAGGCATAAGTGACTATAAAAGAAGTTTTCTTCTCAATGAATGATTTTTGTATCATGTTTCTCGAGGTAAACATTCAATTATAATCTGTTTTAACCAAAAATGTAAAAAAATTCAACTTAAAATCAATTATGAGATTATATAACCATTTAAAGGGAGAAACAAAGCTTTTGAAGGCATAAGTGACTATAAAAGAAGTTTTCTTCTCAATGAATGGTTTTTGCATCACGTTTCTTGAGGTACACATTCAATTATAATCTGTTTTAGCAAAAAATGTAAAAAAAAAGCAACTTAAAATCAATTATGAGATTATATAACCATTTAAAGAGAGAAACAAAGCTATTGAAGGCATAAGTGACTATAAAAGAAGTTTTCTTCTCAATGAATGGTTTTTGCATCACGTTTCTCGAGGTAAACATTCAATTATAATCTGTTTTAACCAAAAATGTAAACAAATTCAACTTAAAATCAATTATGAGATTATATAACCATTTAAAGTGAGAAACAAATCTTTTGAAGGCATAAGTGACTATAAAAGAAGTTTTCTTCTCAATGAATGGTTTTTGCATCACGTTTCTCGAGGTAAACATTCAATTATAATCTGTTTTAACCAAAAATGTAAAAAAAACGCAACTTAAAATCAATTATGAGATTATATAACCATTTAAAAGGAGAAACAAAGCTTTTGAAGGCATAAGTGACTATAAAAGAAGTTTTCTTCTCAATGAATGGCTTTCGCTTAAAGATTCTCGAGGTAAACATTCAATTATAATCTGTTTTAACCAAAAATGTAAAAAAATTCAACTTAAAATCAATTATGAGATTATATAACCATTTAAAGGGAGAAACAAAGCTTTTGAAGGCATAAGTGACTATAAAAGAAGTTTTCTTCCCAATGAATGGCTTTCGCTTCAAGATTCTCGAGGTAAACATTCAATTATAATCTGTTTTAACCAAAAATGTAAAAAAAACTCAACTTAAAATCAATTATGAGATTATATAACCATTTAAAGGGAGAAACAAAGCTTTTGAAGGCATAAGTGACTATAAAAGAAGTTTTCTTCTCAATGAATGGTTTTTGCATCACGTTTCTCGAGGTAAACATTCAATTATAATCTGTTTTAACCAAAAATGTAAACAAATTCAACTTAAAATCAATTATGAGATTATATAACCATTTAAAGGGAGAAACAAAGCTTTTGAAGGCATAAGTGACTATAAAAGAAGTTTTCTTCTCAATGAATGGTTTTTGCATCACGTTTCTCGAGGTAAACATTCAATTATAATCTGTTTTAACCAAAAATGTAAAAAAAACGTAACTTAAAATCAATTATGAGATTATATAACCATTTAAAAGGAGAAACAAAGCTTTTGAAGGCATAAGTGACTATAAAAGAAGTTTTCTTCTCAATGAATGGCTTTCGCTTCAAGATTCTCGAGGTAAACATTCAATTATAATCTGTTTTAACCAAAAATGTAAACAAATTCAACTTAAAATCAATTATGAGATTATATAACCATTTAAAGGGAGAAACAAAGCTTTTGAAGGCATAAGTGACTATAAAAGAAGTTTTCTTCTCAATGAATGGTTTTTGCATCACGTTTCTCGAGGTAAACATTCAATTATAATCTGTTTTAACCAAAAATGTAAACAAATTCAACTTAAAATCAATTATGAGATTATATAACCATTTAAAGTGAGAAACAAATCTTTTGAAGGCATAAGTGACTATAAAAGAAGTTTTCTTCTCAATGAATGGTTTTTGCATCACGTTTCTCGAGGTAAACATTCAATTATAATCTGTTTTAACCAAAAATGTAAAAAAAACGCAACTTAAAATCAATTATGAGATTATATAACCATTTAAAAGGAGAAACAAAGCTTTTGAAGGCATAAGTGACTATAAAAGAAGTTTTCTTCTCAATGAATGGTTTTTGCATCATGTTTCTCGAGGTAAACATTCAATTATAATCTGTTTTAACCAAAAATGTAAAAAAAACGCAACTTAAAATCAATTATGAGATTATATAACCATTTAAAAGGAGAAACAAAGCTTTTGAAGGCATAAGTGACTATAAAAGAAGTTTTCTTCTCAATGAATGGCTTTCGCTTCAAGATTCTCGAGGTAAACATTCAATTATAATCTGTTTTAACCAAAAATGTAAAAAAAACGTAACTTAAAATCACTTATGAGATTATATAACCATTTAAAAGGAGAAACAAAGCTTTTGAAGGCATAAGTCACTATAAAAGAAATTTTCTTCTCAATGAATGGTTTTTGCATCACGTTTCTCGATGTAAACATTCAATTATAATCTGTTTTAACCAAAAATGTAAAAAAAACGTAACTTAAAATCAATTATGGGATTATATAACCATTTAAAAGGAGAAACAAAGCTTTTGAAGGCATAAGTCACTATAAAAGAAATTTTCTTCTCAATGAATGGTTTTTGCATCACGTTTCTCGAGGTAAACATTCAATTATAATCTGTTTTAACCAAAAATGTAAAAAAAACGTAACTTAAAATCAATTATGAGATTATATAACCATTTAAAAGGAGAAACAAAGCTTTTGAAGGCATAAGTGACTATAAAAGAAGTTTTCTTCTCAATGAATGGCTTTCGCTTCAAGATTCTCGAGGTAAACATTCAATTATAATCTGTTTTAACCAAAAATGTAAACAAATTCAACTTAAAATCAATTATGAGATTATATAACCATTTAAAGGGAGAAACAAAGCTTTTGAAGGCATAAGTGACTATAAAAGAAGTTTTCTTCTCAATGAATGGTTTTTGCATCACGTTTCTCGAGGTAAACATTCAATTATAATCTGTTTTAACCAAAAATGTAAACAAATTCAACTTAAAATCAATTATGAGATTATATAACCATTTAAAGTGAGAAACAAATCTTTTGAAGGCATAAGTGACTATAAAAGAAGTTTTCTTCTCAATGAATGGTTTTTGCATCACGTTTCTCGAGGTAAACATTCAATTATAATCTGTTTTAACCAAAAATGTAAAAAAAACGCAACTTAAAATCAATTATGAGATTATATAACCATTTAAAAGGAGAAACAAAGCTTTTGAAGGCATAAGTGACTATAAAAGAAGTTTTCTTCTCAATGAATGGTTTTTGCATCATGTTTCTCGAGGTAAACATTCAATTATAATCTGTTTTAACCAAAAATGTAAAAAAAACGCAACTTAAAATCAATTATGAGATTATATAACCATTTAAAAGGAGAAACAAAGCTTTTGAAGGCATAAGTGACTATAAAAGAAGTTTTCTTCTCAATGAATGGTTTTTGCATCATGTTTCTCGAGGTAAACATTCAATTATAATCTGTTTTAACCAAAAATGTAAAAAAAACGCAACTTAAAATCAATTATGGGATTATATAACCATTTAAAAGGAGAAACAAAGCTTTTGAAGGCATAAGTCACTATAAAAGAAATTTTCTTCTCAATGAATGGTTTTTGCATCACGTTTCTCGAGGTAAACATTCAATTATAATCTGTTTTAACCAAAAATGTAAACAAATTCAACTTAAAATCAATTATGAGATTATATAACCATTTAAAGGGAGAAACAAAGCTTTTGAAGGCATAAGTGACTAAAAAAGAAGTTTTCTTCTCAATGAATGGTTTTTGCATCACGTTTCTCGAGGTAAACATTCAATTATAATCTGTTTTAACCAAAAATGTAAAAAAAACGTAACTTAAAATCAATTATGAGATTATATAACCATTTAAAAGGAGAAACAAAGCTTTTGAAGGCATAAGTGACTATAAAAGAAGTTTTCTTCTCAATGAATGGCTTTCGCTTCAAGATTCTCGAGGTAAACATTCAATTATAATCTGTTTTAACCAAAAATGTAAAAAAATTCAACTTAAAATCAATTATGAGATTATATAACCATTTAAAGGGAGAAACAAAGCTTTTGAAGGCATAAGTGACTATAAAAGAAGTTTTCTTCTCAATGAATGGTTTTTGCATCACGTTTCTCGAGGTAAACATTCAATTATAATCTGTTTTAACCAAAAATGTAAAAAAAACGCAACTTAAAATCAATTATGAGATTATATAACCATTTAAAAGGAGAAACAAAGCTTTTGAAGGCATAAGTGACTATAAAAGAAGTTTTCTTCTCAATGAATGGTTTTTGCATCACGTTTCTCGAGGTAAACATTCAATTATAATCTGTTTTAACCAAAAATGTAAAAAAAACGCAACTTAAAATCAATTATGGGATTATATAACCATTTAAAAGGAGAAACAAAGCTTTTGAAGGCATAAGTCACTATAAAAGAAATTTTCTTCTCAATGAATGGTTTTTGCATCACGTTTCTCGAGGTAAACATTCAATTATAATCTGTTTTAACCAAAAATGTAAAAAAAACGTAACTTAAAATCAATTATGAGATTATATAACCATTTAAAAGGAGAAACAAAGCTTTTGAAGGCATAAGTGACTATAAAAGAAGTTTTCTTCTCAATGAATGGCTTTCGCTTCAAGATTCTCGAGGTAAACATTCAATTATAATCTGTTTTAACCAAAAATGTAAACAAATTCAACTTAAAATCAATTATGAGATTATATAACCATTTAAAGGGAGAAACAAAGCTTTTGAAGGCATAAGTGACTATAAAAGAAGTTTTCTTCTCAATGAATGGTTTTTGCATCACGTTTCTCGAGGTAAACATTCAATTATAATCTGTTTTAACCAAAAATGTAAACAAATTCAACTTAAAATCAATTATGAGATTATATAACCATTTAAAGTGAGAAACAAATCTTTTGAAGGCATAAGTGACTATAAAAGAAGTTTTCTTCTCAATGAATGGTTTTTGCATCACGTTTCTCGAGGTAAACATTCAATTATAATCTGTTTTAACCAAAAATGTAAAAAAAACGCAACTTAAAATCAATTATGAGATTATATAACCATTTAAAAGGAGAAACAAAGCTTTTGAAGGCATAAGTGACTATAAAAGAAGTTTTCTTCTCAATGAATGGTTTTTGCATCATGTTTCTCGAGGTAAACATTCAATTATAATCTGTTTTAACCAAAAATGTAAAAAAAACGCAACTTAAAATCAATTATGAGATTATATAACCATTTAAAAGGAGAAACAAAGCTTTTGAAGGCATAAGTGACTATAAAAGAAGTTTTCTTCTCAATGAATGGCTTTCGCTTAAAGATTCTCGAGGTAAACATTCAATTATAATCTGTTTTAACCAAAAATGTAAAAAAATTCAACTTAAAATCAATTATGAGATTATATAACCATTTAAAGGGAGAAACAAAGCTTTTGAAGGCATAAGTGACTATAAAAGAAGTTTTCTTCCCAATGAATGGCTTTCGCTTCAAGATTCTCGAGGTAAACATTCAATTATAATTTGTTTTAACCAAAAATGTAAAAAAATTCAACTTAAAATCAATTATGAGATTATATAACCATTTAAAGGGAGAAACAAAGCTTTTGAAGGCATAAGTGACTATAAAAGAAGTTTTCTTCCGAATGAATGGCTTTCGCTTCAAGATTCTCGAGGTAAACATTCAATTATAATCTGTTTTAACCAAAAATGTAAAGAAATTCAACTTAAAATCAATTATGAGATTATATAACCATTTAAAGGGAGAAACAAAGCTTTTGAAGGCATAAGTGACTATAAAAGAAGTTTTCTTCTCAATGAATGGTTTTTGCATCATGTTTCTCGAGGTAAACATTCAATTATAATCTGTTTTAACCAAAAATGTAAAAAAAAACGCAACTTAAAATCAATTATGAGATTATATAACCATTTAAAAGGAGAAACAAAGCTTTTGAAGGCATAAGTGACTATAAAAGAAGTTTTCTTCTCAATGAATGGCTTTCGCTTAAAGATTCTCGAGGTAAACATTCAATTATAATCTGTTTTAACCAAAAATGTAAAAAAATTCAACTTAAAATCAATTATGAGATTATATAACCATTTAAAGGGAGAAACAAAGCTTTTGAAGGCATAAGTGACTATAAAAGAAGTTTTCTTCCCAATGAATGGCTTTCGCTTCAAGATTCTCGAGGTAAACATTCAATTATAATCTGTTTTAACCAAAAATGTAAAAAAAACTCAACTTAAAATCAATTATGAGATTATATAACCATTTAAAGGCAGAAACAAAGCTTTTGAAGGCATAAGTGACTATAAAAGAAGTTTTCTTCTCAATGAATGGTTTTTGCATCACGTTTCTCGAGGTAAACATTCAATTATAATCTGTTTTAACCAAAAATGTAAAAAAAACGCAACTTAAAATCAATTATGAGATTATATAACCATTTAAAAGGAGAAACAAAGCTTTTGAAGGCATAAGTGACTATAAAAGAAGTTTTCTTCTCAATGAATGGCTTTCGCTTCAAGATTCTCGAGGTAAACATTCAATTATAATCTGTTTTAACCAAAAATGTAAAACAATTCAACTTAAAATCAATTATGAGATTATATAACCATTTAAAAGGAGAAACAAAGCTTTTGAAGGCATAAGTGACTATAAAAGAAGTTTTCTTCTCAATGAATGGTTTTTGCATCATGTTTCTCGAGGTAAACATTCAATTATAATCTGTTTTAACCAAAAATGTAAAAAAAACGCAACTTAAAATCAATTATGAGATTATATAACCATTTAAAAGGAGAAACAAAGCTTTTGAAGGCATAAGTGACTATAAAAGAAGTTTTCTTCTCAATGAATGGCTTTCGCTTCAAGATTCTCGAGGTAAACATTCAATTATAATCTGTTTTAACCAAAAATGTAAACAAATTCAACTTAAAATCAATTATGAGATTATATAACCATTTAAAGGGAGAAACAAAGCTTTTGAAGGCATAAGTGACTATAAAAGAAGTTTTCTTCTCAATGAATGGTTTTTGCATCACGTTTCTCGAGGTAAACATTCAATTATAATCTGTTTTAACCAAAAATGTAAAAAAAACGCAACTTAAAATCAATTATGAGATTATATAACCATTTAAAAGGAGAAACAAAGCTTTTGAAGGCATAAGTGACTATAAAAGAAGTTTTCTTCTCAATGAATGGCTTTCGCTTCAAGATTCTCGAGGTAAACATTCAATTATAATCTGTTTTAACCAAAAATGTAAAAAAATTCAACTTAAAATCAATTATGAGATTATATAACCATTTAAAGGGAGAAACAAAGCTTTTGAAGGCATAAGTGACTATAAAAGAAGTTTTCTTCTCAATGAATGGTTTTTGCATCACGTTTCTCGAGGTAAACATTCAATTATAATCTGTTTTAACCAAAAATGTAAAAAAAACGCAACTTAAAATCAATTATGAGATTATATAACCATTTAAAAGGAGAAACAAAGCTTTTGAAGGCATAAGTGACTATAAAAGAAGTTTTCTTCTCAATGAATGGTTTTTGCATCACGTTTCTCGAGGTAAACATTCAATTATAATCTGTTTTAACCAAAAATGTTAAAAAAACGCAACTTAAAATCAATTATGGGATTATATAACCATTTAAAAGGAGAAACAAAGCTTTTGAAGGCATAAGTCACTATAAAAGAAATTTTCTTCTCAATGAATGGTTTTTGCATCACGTTTCTCGAGGTAAACATTCAATTATAATCTGTTTTAACCAAAAATGTAAAAAAAACGTAACTTAAAATCAATTATGAGATTATATAACCATTTAAAAGGAGAAACAAAGCTTTTGAAGGCATAAGTGACTATAAAAGAAGTTTTCTTCTCAATGAATGGCTTTCGCTTCAAGATTCTCGAGGTAAACATTCAATTATAATCTGTTTTAACCAAAAATGTAAACAAATTCAACTTAAAATCAATTATGAGATTATATAACCATTTAAAGGGAGAAACAAAGCTTTTGAAGGCATAAGTGACTATAAAAGAAGTTTTCTTCTCAATGAATGGTTTTTGCATCACGTTTCTCGAGGTAAACATTCAATTATAATCTGTTTTAACCAAAAATGTAAACAAATTCAACTTAAAATCAATTATGAGATTATATAACCATTTAAAGTGAGAAACAAATCTTTTGAAGGCATAAGTGACTATAAAAGAAGTTTTCTTCTCAATGAATGGTTTTTGCATCACGTTTCTCGAGGTAAACATTCAATTATAATCTGTTTTAACCAAAAATGTAAAAAAAACGCAACTTAAAATCAATTATGAGATTATATAACCATTTAAAAGGAGAAACAAAGCTTTTGAAGGCATAAGTGACTATAAAAGAAGTTTTCTTCTCAATGAATGGTTTTTGCATCATGTTTCTCGAGGTAAACATTCAATTATAATCTGTTTTAACCAAAAATGTAAAAAAAACGCAACTTAAAATCAATTATGAGATTATATAACCATTTAAAAGGAGAAACAAAGCTTTTGAAGGCATAAGTGACTATAAAAGAAGTTTTCTTCTCAATGAATGGCTTTCGCTTAAAGATTCTCGAGGTAAACATTCAATTATAATCTGTTTTAACCAAAAATGTAAAAAAATTCAACTTAAAATCAATTATGAGATTATATAACCATTTAAAGGGAGAAACAAAGCTTTTGAAGGCATAAGTGACTATAAAAGAAGTTTTCTTCCCAATGAATGGCTTTCGCTTCAAGATTCTCGAGGTAAACATTCAATTATAATTTGTTTTAACCAAAAATGTAAAAAAATTCAACTTAAAATCAATTATGAGATTATATAACCATTTAAAGGGAGAAACAAAGCTTTTGAAGGCATAAGTGACTATAAAAGAAGTTTTCTTCCGAATGAATGGCTTTCGCTTCAAGATTCTCGAGGTAAACATTCAATTATAATCTGTTTTAACCAAAAATGTAAAGAAATTCAACTTAAAATCAATTATGAGATTATATAACCATTTAAAGGGAGAAACAAAGCTTTTGAAGGCATAAGTGACTATAAAAGAAGTTTTCTTCTCAATGAATGGTTTTTGCATCATGTTTCTCGAGGTAAACATTCAATTATAATCTGTTTTAACCAAAAATGTAAAAAAAACGCAACTTAAAATCAATTATGAGATTATATAACCATTTAAAAGGAGAAACAAAGCTTTTGAAGGCATAAGTGACTATAAAAGAAGTTTTCTTCTCAATGAATGGCTTTCGCTTAAAGATTCTCGAGGTAAACATTCAATTATAATCTGTTTTAACCAAAAATGTAAAAAAATTCAACTTAAAATCAATTATGAGATTATATAACCATTTAAAGGGAGAAACAAAGCTTTTGAAGGCATAAGTGACTATAAAAGAAGTTTTCTTCCCAATGAATGGCTTTCGCTTCAAGATTCTCGAGGTAAACATTCAATTATAATCTGTTTTAACCAAAAATGTAAAAAAAACTCAACTTAAAATCAATTATGAGATTATATAACCATTTAAAGGCAGAAACAAAGCTTTTGAAGGCATAAGTGACTATAAAAGAAGTTTTCTTCTCAATGAATGGTTTTTGCATCACGTTTCTCGAGGTAAACATTCAATTATAATCTGTTTTAACCAAAAATGTAAAAAAAACGCAACTTAAAATCAATTATGAGATTATATAACCATTTAAAAGGAGAAACAAAGCTTTTGAAGGCATAAGTGACTATAAAAGAAGTTTTCTTCTCAATGAATGGCTTTCGCTTCAAGATTCTCGAGGTAAACATTCAATTATAATCTGTTTTAACCAAAAATGTAAAACAATTCAACTTAAAATCAATTATGAGATTATATAACCATTTAAAAGGAGAAACAAAGCTTTTGAAGGCATAAGTGACTATAAAAGAAGTTTTCTTCTCAATGAATGGTTTTTGCATCATGTTTCTCGAGGTAAACATTCAATTATAATCTGTTTTAACCAAAAATGTAAAAAAAACGCAACTTAAAATCAATTATGAGATTATATAACCATTTAAAAGGAGAAACAAAGCTTTTGAAGGCATAAGTGACTATAAAAGAAGTTTTCTTCTCAATGAATGGCTTTCGCTTCAAGATTCTCGAGGTAAACATTCAATTATAATCTGTTTTAACCAAAAATGTAAACAAATTCAACTTAAAATCAATTATGAGATTATATAACCATTTAAAGGGAGAAACAAATCTTTTGAAGGCATAAGTGACTATAAAAGAAGTTTTCTTCTCAATGAATGGTTTTTGCATCACGTTTCTCGATGTAAACATTCAATTATAATCTGTTTTAACCAAAAATGTGAAAAAAACGCAACTTAAAATCAATTATGAGATTATATAACCATTTAAAGGGAAAAACAAAGATTTTGAAGGCATAAGTGACTATAAAAGAAGTTTTCTTCTCAATGAATGGCTTTCGCTTCAGGATTCTCGAGGTAAACATTCAATTATAATATGTTTTAACCAAAAATGTAAAAAAATTCAACTTAAAATCAATTATGAGATTATATAACCATTTAAAGGAAGAAACAAAGCTTTTGAAGGCATAAGTGACTATAAAAGAAGTTTTCTTCTCAATGAATGGTTTTTGCATCACGTTTCTCGAGGTAAACATTCAATTATAATCTGTTTTAACCATAAATATAAAAAAATTCAACTTAAAATCTATTATGAGATTATATAACCATTTAAAGGGAGAAACAAAGCTTTTGAAGGCATAAGTGACTATAAAAGAAGTTTTCTTCTCAATGAATGATTTTTGTATCACGTTTCTCGAGGTAAACATTCAATTATAATCTGTTTTAACCAAAAATGTAAAAAAATTCAACTTAAAATCAATTATGAGATTATATAACCATTTAAAGGGAGAAACAAATCTTTTGAAGGCATAAGTGACTATAAAAGAAGTTTTCTTCTCAATGAATGGTTTTTGCATCACGTTTCTCGAGGTAAACATTCAATTATAATCTGTTTTAACCAAAAATGTGAAAAAAACGCAACTTAAAATCAATTATGAGATTATATAACCATTTAAAGGGAAAAACAAAGATTTTGAAGGCATAAGTGACTATAAAAGAAGTTTTCTTCTCAATGAATGATTTTTGTATCACGTTTCTCGAGGTAAACATTCAATTATAATCTGTTTTAACCAAAAATGTAAAAAAATTCAACTTAAAATCAATTATGAGATTATATAACCATTTAAAGGGAGAAACAAAGCTTTTGAAGGCATAAGTGACTATAAAAGAAGTTTTCTTCTCAATGAATGGTTTTTGCATCACGTTTCTCGAGGTAAACATTCAATTATAATCTGTTTTAACCAAAAATGTAAAAAAAACGCAACTTAAAATCAATTATGAGATTATATAACCATTTAAAAGGAGAAACAAAGCTTTTGAAGCCATAAGTGACTATAAAAGAAGTTTTCTTCTCAATGAATGGTTTTTGCATCACGTTTCTCGAGGTAAACATTCAATTATAATCTGTTTTAACCAAAAATGTAAACAAATTCAACTTAAAATCAATTATGAGATTATATAACCATTTAAAGGGAGAAACAAATCTTTTGAAGGCATAAGTGACTATAAAAGAAGTTTTCTTCTCAATGAATGGTTTTTGCATCACGTTTCTCGAGGTAAACATTCAATTATAATCTGTTTTAACCAAAAATGTGAAAAAAACGCAACTTAAAATCAATTATGAGATTATATAACCATTTAAAGGGAAAAACAAAGATTTTGAAGGCATAAGTGACTATAAAAGAAGTTTTCTTCTCAATGAATGATTTTTGTATCACGTTTCTCGAGGTAAACATTCAATTATAATCTGTTTTAACCAAAAATGTAAAAAAATTCAACTTAAAATCAATTATGAGATTATATAACCCTTTAAAGGGAGAAACAAAGCTTTTGAAGGCATAAGTGACTATAAAAGAAGTTTTCTTCTCAATGAATGGTTTTTGCATCACGTTTCTCGAGGTAAACATTCAATTATAATCTGTTTTAACCAAAAATGTAAAAAAAACGCAACTTAAAATCAATTATGAGATTATATAACCATTTAAAAGGAGAAACAAAGCTTTTGAAGGCATAAGTGACTATAAAAGAAGTTTTCTTCTCAATGAATGGCTTTCGCTTCAAGATTCTCGAGGTAAACATTCAATTATAATCTGTTTTTACCAAAAATGTAAAAAAATTCAACTTAAAATCAATTATGAGATTATATAACCATTTAAAGGGAGAAACAAAGCTTTTGAAGGCATAAGTGACTATAAAAGAAGTTTTCTTCTCAATGAATGGTTTTTGCATCACGTTTCTCAAGGTAAACATTCAATTATAATCTGTTTTAACCAAAAATGTAAAAAAAAACGCAACTTAAAATCAATTATGAGATTATATAACCATTTAAAAGGAGAAACAAAGCTTTTGAAGGCATAAGTGACTATAAAAGAAGTTTTCTTCTCAATGAATGGCTTTCGCTTCAAGATTCTCGAGGTAAACATTCAATTATAATCTGTTTTAATCAAAAATGTAAACAAATTCAACTTAAAATCAATTATGAGATTATATAACCATTTAAAGGGAGAAACAAATCTTTTGAAGGCATAAGTGACTATAAAAGAAGTTTTCTTCTCAATGAATGGTTTTTGCATCACGTTTCTCGATGTAAACATTCAATTATAATCTGTTTTAACCAAAAATGTGAAAAAAACGCAACTTAAAATCAATTATGAGATTATATAACCATTTAAAGGGAAAAACAAAGATTTTGAAGGCATAAGTGACTATAAAAGAAGTTTTCTTCTCAATGAATGGCTTTCGCTTCAGGATTCTCGAGGTAAACATTCAATTATAATATGTTTTAACCAAAAATGTAAAAAAATTCAACTTAAAATCAATTATGAGATTATATAACCATTTAAAGGAAGAAACAAAGCTTTTGAAGGCATAAGTGACTATAAAAGAAGTTTTCTTCTCAATGAATGGTTTTTGCATCACGTTTCTCGAGGTAAACATTCAATTATAATCTGTTTTAACCATAAATATAAAAAAATTCAACTTAAAATCTATTATGAGATTATATAACCATTTAAAGGGAGAAACAAAGCTTTTGAAGGCATAAGTGACTATAAAAGAAGTTTTCTTCTCAATGAATGATTTTTGTATCACGTTTCTCGAGGTAAACATTCAATTATAATCTGTTTTAACCAAAAATGTAAAAAAATTCAACTTAAAATCAATTATGAGATTATATAACCATTTAAAGGGAGAAACAAATCTTTTGAAGGCATAAGTGACTATAAAAGAAGTTTTCTTCTCAATGAATGGTTTTTGCATCACGTTTCTCGAGGTAAACATTCAATTATAATCTGTTTTAACCAAAAATGTAAAAAAATTCAACTTAAAATCAATTATGAGATTATATAACCATTTAAAGGGAGAAATAAAGCTTTTGAAGGCATAAGTGACTATAAAAGAAGTTTTCTTCTCAATGAATGGTATTTGCATCACGTTTCTCGAGGTAAACATTTAATTATAATCTGTTTTAACCAAAAATGTAAAAAAAAAAGCAACTTAAAATCAATTATGAGATTATATAACCATTTAAAGGGAGAAACAAAGCTTTTGAAGGCATAAGTGACTATAAAAGAAGTTTTCTTCTCAATGAATGGTTTTTGCATCACGTTTCTCGAGGTAAACATTCAATTATAATCTGTTTTAACCAAAAATGTAAAAAAAACGCAAGTTAAAATCAATTATGAGATTATATAACCATTTAAAAGGAGAAACAAAGCTTTTGAAGGCATAAGTGACTATAAAAGAAGTTTTCTTCTCAATGAATGGCTTTCGCTTCAAGATTCTCGAGGTAAACATTCAATTATAATCTGTTTTAACCAAAAATGTAAAAAAATTTAACTTAAAATCAATTATGAGATTATATAACCATTTAAAGGGAGAAACAAAGCTTTTGAAGGCATAAGTGACTATAAAAGAAGTTTTCTTCTCAATGAATGGTTTTTGCATCACGTTTCTCGAGGTAAACATTCAATTATAATCTGTTTTAACCAAAAATGTAAAAAAAACGCAACTTAAAATCAATTATGAGATTATATAACCATTTAAAAGGAGAAACAAAGCTTTTGAAGGCATAAGTGACTATAAAAGAAGTTTTCTTCTCAATGAATGGCTTTCGCTTCAAGATTCTCGAGGTAAACATTCAATTATAATCTATTTTAACCAAAAATGTAAAAAAATTCAACTTAAAATCAATTATTAGATTATATAACCATTTAAAGGGAGAAACAAAGCTTTTGAAGGCATAAGTGACTATAAAAGAAGTTTTCTTCCCAATGAATGGCTTTCGCTTCAAGATTCTCGAGGTAAACATTCAATTATAATCTGTTTTAACCAAAAATGTAAAAAAAACTCAACTTAAAATCAATTATGAGATTATATAACCATTTAAAGGGAAAAACAAAGCTTTTGAAGGCATAAGTAACTATAAAAGAAGTTTTCTTCTCAATGAATGGTTTTTGCATCACGTTTCTCGAGGTAAACATTCAATTATAATCTGTTTTAACCAAAAATGTAAAAAAATTCAACTTAAAATCAATTATGAGATTATATAACCATTTAAAGGGAAAAACAGAGATTTTGAAGGCATAAGTGACTATAAAAGAAGTTTTCTTCTCAATGAATGGTTTTTGCATCACGTTTCTCGAGGTAAACATTCAATTATAATCTGTTTTAACCAAAAATGTAAAAAAATTCAACTTAAAATCAATTATTAGATTATATAACCATTCAAAGGGAGAAACAAAGCTTTTGAAGGCATAAGTGACTATAAAAGAAGTTTTCTTCCCAATGAATGGCTTTCGCTTCAAGATTCTCGAGGTAAACATTCAATTATAATCTGTTTTAACCAAAAATGTAAAAAAAACTCAACTTAAAATCAATTATGAGATTATATAACCATTTAAAGGGAAAAACAAAGCTTTTGAAGGCATAAGTAACTATAAAAGAAGTTTTCTTCTCAATGAATGGTTTTTGCATCACGTTTCTCGAGGTAAACATTCAATTATAATCTGTTTTAACCAAAAATGTAAAAAAATTCAACTTAAAATCAATTATGAGATTATATAACCATTTAAAGGGAAAAACAGAGATTTTGAAGGCATAAGTGACTATAAAAGAAGTTTTCTTCTCAATGAATGGTTTTTGCATCACGTTTCTCGAGGTAAACATTCAATTATAATCTGTTTTAACCAAAAATGGAAAAAAATTCAACTTAAAATCAATTATGAGATTATATAACCATTTAAAGGGAAAAACAGAGATTTTGAAGGCATAAGTGACTATAAAAGAAGTTTTCTTCTCAATGAATGGTTTTTGCATCACGTTTCTCGAGGTAAACATTCAATTATAATCTGTTTTAACAAAAAATGTAAAAAAACTCAACTTAAAATCAATTATGAGGTTATATAACCATTTAAAGGGCGAAACAAAGCTTTTGAAGGCATAAGTGACTATAAAAGAAGTTTTCTTCTCAATGAATGGTTTTTGCATCACGTTTCTCGAGGTACACATTCAATTATAATCTGTTTTAGCCAAAAATGTAAAAAAAAAGTAACTTAAAATCAATTATGAGATTATATAACCATTTAAAGGGAGAAACAAAGCTTTTGAAGGCATAAGTGACTATAAAAGAAGTTTTCTTCTCAATGAATGGTTTTTGCATCACGTTTCTCGAGGTAAACATTCAATTATAATCTGTTTTAACCAAAAATGTAAACAAATTCAACTTAAAATCAATTATGAGATTATATAACCATTTAAAGGGAGAAACAAATCTTTTGAAGGCATGAGTGACTATAAAAGAAGTTTTCTTCTCAATGAATGGTTTTTGCATCACGTTTCTCGAGGTAAACATCCAATTATAATCTGTTTTAACCAAAAATGTGAAAAAAACGCAACTTAAAATCAATTATGAGATTATATAACCATTTAAAGGGAAAAACAAAGATTTTGAAGGCATAAGTGACTATAAAAGAAGTTTTCTTCTCAATGAATGGTTTTTGCATCACGTTTCTCGAGGTAAACATTCAATTATAATCTGTTTTAACCAAAAATGTAAACAAATTCAACTTAAAATCAATTATGAGATTATATAACCATTTAAAGGGAGAAACAAATCTTTTGAAGGCATAAGTGACTATAAAAGAAGTTTTCTTCTCAATGAATGGTTTTTGCATCACGTTTCTCGAGGTAAACATTCAATTATAATCTGTTTTAACCAAAAATGTGAAAAAAATGCAACTTAAAATCAATTATGAGATTATATAACCATTTAAAGGGAAAAACAAAGATTTTGAAGGCATAAGTGACTATAAAAGAAGTTTTCTTCTCAATGAATGGCTTTCGGTTCAAGATTCTCGAGGTAAACATTCAATTATAATCTGTTTTAACCAAAAATGTAAAAAAATTCAACTTAAAATCAATTATGAGATTATATAACCATTTAAAGGAAGAAACAAAGCTTTTGAAGGCATAAGTGACTATAAAAGAAGTTTTCTTCTCAATGAATGGTTTTTGCATCACGTTTCTCGAGGTAAACATTCAATTATAATCTGTTTTAACCATAAATATAAAAAAATTCAACTTAAAATCTATTATGAGATTATATAACCATTTAAAGGGAGAAACAAATCTTTTGAAGGCATAAGTGACTATAAAAGAAGTTTTCTTCTCAATGAATGGTTTTTGCATCACGTTTCTCGAGGTAAGCATTCAATAATAATCTGTTTTAACCAAAAATGTAAAAAAACTAAACTTAAAATCAATTATGAGGTTATATAACCATTTAAAGGGAGAAACAAAGCTTTTGAAGGCATAAGTGACTATAAAAGAAGTTTTCTTCTCAATGAATGGTTTTTGCATCACGTTTCTCGAGGTAAACATTCAATTATAATCTGTTTTAACCAAAAATGTAAACAAATTCAACTTAAAATCAATTATGAGATTATATAACCATTTAAAGGGAGAAACAAAGCTTTTGAAGGCATAAGTGACTATAAAAGAAGTTTTCTTCTGAATGAATGATTTTTGCATCACGTTTCTCGAGGTAAACATTCAATTATAATCTGTTTTAACCATAAATTAAAAAAAATTGAACTTAAAATCTATTATGAGATTATATAACCATTTAAAGGGAGAAATAAAGCTTTTGAAGGCATAAGTGACTATAAAAGAAGTTTTCTTCTCAATGAATGGTTTTTGCATCACGTTTCTCCAGGTAAACATTCAATTATAATCTGTTTTAACCAAAAATGTAAAAAAAAAGCAACTTAAAATCAATTATAAAATTATATAACCATTTAAAGGGAGAAACAAAGCTTTTGAAGGCATAAGTGACTATAAAAGAAGTTTTCTTCTCAATGAATGGTTTTTGCATCACGTTTCTCGAGGTAAACATTCAATTATAATCTGTTTTAACCAAAAATGTAAAACAAACGCTACTTAAAATCGATTATGAGATTATATAACCATTTAAAGGGAGAAAAAAATCTTTTGAAGGCATAAGCGACTATAAAAGAAGGTTTATTCTCAATGAATGGTTTTTGCATCACGTTTCTCGAGGTAAACATTCAATTATAATATGTTTTAACCATAAATTAAAAAAAATTGAACTTAAAATCTATTATGAGATTATATAACCATTTAAAGGAAGAAACAAAGCTTTTGAAGGCATAAGTGACTATAAAAGAAGTTTTCTTCTGAATGAATGATTTTTGCATCACGTTTCTCGAGGTAAACATTCAATTATAATCTGTTTTAACCATAAATTAAAAAAAATTGAACTTAAAATCTATTATGAGATTATATAACCATTTAAAGGGAGAAATAAAGCTTTTGAAGGCATAAGTGACTATAAAAGAAGTTTTCTTCTCAATGAATGGTTTTTGCATCACGTTTCTCCAGGTAAACATTCAATTATAATCTGTTTTAACCAAAAATGTAAAAAAAAAGCAACTTAAAATCAATTATAAAATTATATAACCATTTAAAGGGAGAAACAAAGCTTTTGAAGGCATAAGTGACTATAAAAGAAGTTTTCTTCTCAATGAATGGTTTTTGCATCACGTTTCTCGAGGTAAACATTCAATTATAATCTGTTTTAACCAAAAATGTAAAACAAACGCTACTTAAAATCGATTATGAGATTATATAACCATTTAAAGGGAGAAAAAAATCTTTTGAAGGCATAAGCGACTATAAAAGAAGGTTTATTCTCAATGAATGGTTTTTGCATCACGTTTCTCGAGGTAAACATTCAATTATAATCTGTTTTAACCAAAAATGTAAAAAAAACGCAACTTAAAATCAATTATGAGATTATATAACCATTTAAAGGGAAAAACAGAGATTTTGAAGGCATAAGTGACTATAAAAGAAGTTTTCTTCTCAATGAATGGTTTTTGCATCACGTTTCTCGAGGTAAACATTCAATTATAATCTGTTTTAACCAAAAATGGAAAAAAATTCAACTTAAAATCAATTATGAGATTATATAACCATTTAAAGGGAAAAACAGAGATTTTGAAGGCATAAGTGACTATAAAAGAAGTTTTCTTCTCAATGAATGGTTTTTGCATCACGTTTCTCGAGGTAAACATTCAATTATAATCTGTTTTAACAAAAAATGTAAAAAAACTCAACTTAAAATCAATTATGAGGTTATATAACCATTTAAAGGGCGAAACAAAGCTTTTGAAGGCATAAGTGACTATAAAAGAAGTTTTCTTCTCAATGAATGGTTTTTGCATCACGTTTCTCGAGGTACACATTCAATTATAATCTGTTTTAGCCAAAAATGTAAAAAAAAAGTAACTTAAAATCAATTATGAGATTATATAACCATTTAAAGGGAGAAACAAAGCTTTTGAAGGCATAAGTGACTATAAAAGAAGTTTTCTTCTCAATGAATGGTTTTTGCATCACGTTTCTCGAGGTAAACATTCAATTATAATCTGTTTTAACCATAAATATAAAAAAATTCAACTTAAAATCTATTATGAGATTATATAACCATTTAAAGGGAGAAACAAATCTTTTGAAGGCATAAGTGACTATAAAAGAAGTTTTCTTCTCAATGAATGGTTTTTGCATCACGTTTCTCGAGGTAAGCATTCAATAATAATCTGTTTTAACCAAAAACGTAAAAAAACTAAACTTAAAATCAATTATGAGGTTATATAACCATTTAAAGGGAGAAACAAAGCTTTTGAAGGCATAAGTGACTATAAAAGAAGTTTTCTTCTCAATGAATGGTTTTTGCATCACGTTTCTCGAGGTATACATTCAATTATAATCTGTTTTAACCAAAAATGTAAACAAATTCAACTTAAAATCAATTATGAGATTATATAACCATTTAAAGGGAGAAACAAAGCTTTTGAAGGCATAAGTGACTATAAAAGAAGTTTTCTTCTCAATGAATGGTTTTTGCATCACGTTTCTCGAGGTAAACATTCAATTATAATCTGTTTTAACCAAAAATGTAAAAAAAACGCAACTTAAAATCAATTATGAGATTATATAACCATTTAAAGGGAAAAACAGAGATTTTGAAGGCATAAGTGACTATAAAAGAAGTTTTCTTCTCAATGAATGGTTTTTGCATCACGTTTCTCGAGGTAAACATTCAATTATAATCTGTTTTAACAAAAAATGTAAAAAAACTCAACTTAAAATCAATTATGAGATTATATAACCATTTAAAGGGAGAAAAAAATCTTTTGAAGGCATAAGCGACTATAAAAGAAGGTTTATTCTCAATGAATGGTTTTTGCATCACGTTTCTCGAGATAAACATTCAATTATAATCTGTTTTAACCAAAAATGTAAAAAAAACGCAACTTAAAATCAATTATGAGATTATATAACCATTTAAAGGGAAAAACAGAGATTTTGAAGGCATAAGTGACTATAAAAGAAGTTTTCTTCTCAATGAATGGTTTTTGCATCACGTTTCTCGAGGTAAACATTCAATTATAATCTGTTTTAACCAAAAATGGAAAAAAATTCAACTTAAAATCAATTATGAGATTATATAACCATTTAAAGGGAAAAACAGAGATTTTGAAGGCATAAGTGACTATAAAAGAAGTTTTCTTCTCAATGAATGGTTTTTGCATCACGTTTCTCGAGGTAAACATTCAATTATAATCTGTTTTAACAAAAAATGTAAAAAAACTCAACTTAAAATCAATTATGAGGTTATATAACCATTTAAAGGGCGAAACAAAGCTTTTGAAGGCATAAGTGACTATAAAAGAAGTTTTCTTCTCAATGAATGGTTTTTGCATCACGTTTCTCGAGGTACACATTCAATTATAATCTGTTTTAGCCAAAAATGTAAAAAAAAAGTAACTTAAAATCAATTATGAGATTATATAACCATTTAAAGGGAGAAACAAAGCTTTTGAAGGCATAAGTGACTATAAAAGAAGTTTTCTTCTCAATGAATGGTTTTTGCATCACGTTTCTCGAGGTAAACATTCAATTATAATCTGTTTTAACCATAAATATAAAAAAATTCAACTTAAAATCTATTATGAGATTATATAACCATTTAAAGGGAGAAACAAATCTTTTGAAGGCATAAGTGACTATAAAAGAAGTTTTCTTCTCAATGAATGGTTTTTGCATCACGTTTCTCGAGGTAAGCATTCAATAATAATCTGTTTTAACCAAAAACGTAAAAAAACTAAACTTAAAATCAATTATGAGGTTATATAACCATTTAAAGGGAGAAACAAAGCTTTTGAAGGCATAAGTGACTATAAAAGAAGTTTTCTTCTCAATGAATGGTTTTTGCATCACGTTTCTCGAGGTATACATTCAATTATAATCTGTTTTAACCAAAAATGTAAACAAATTCAACTTAAAATCAATTATGAGATTATATAACCATTTAAAGGGAGAAACAAAGCTTTTGAAGGCATAAGTGACTATAAAAGAAGTTTTCTTCTCAATGAATGGTTTTTGCATCACGTTTCTCGAGGTAAACATTCAATTATAATCTGTTTTAACCAAAAATGTAAAAAAAACGCAACTTAAAATCAATTATGAGATTATATAACCATTTAAAGGGAAAAACAAAGATTTTGAAGGCATAAGTGACTATAAAAGAAGTTTTCTTCTCAATGAATGGCTTTCGCTTCAAGATTCTCGAGGTAAACATTCAATTATAATCTGTTTTAACCATAAATATAAAAAAATTCAACTTAAAATCTATTATGAGATTATATAACCATTTAAAGGGAGAAACAAAGCTTTTGAAGGCATAAGTGACTATAAAAGAAGTTTTCTTCTCAATGAATGGTTTTTGCATCACGTTTCTCGAGGTAAACATTCAATTATAATCTGTTTTAACCATAAATATAAAAAAATTCAACTTAAAATCTATTATGAGATTATATAACCATTTAAAGGGAGAAACAAATCTTTTGAAGGCATAAGTGACTATAAAAGAAGTTTTCTTCTCAATGAATGATTTATGTATCACGTTTCTCGAGGTAAACATTCTATTATAATCTGTTTTAACCAAAAATGTAAAAAAAACGCAACTTAAAATCAATTATGAGATTATATAACCATTTAAAAGGAAAAACAAAGATTTTGAAGGCATAAGTGACTATAAAAGAAGTTTTCTTCTCAATGAATGGCTTTCGCTTCAAGATTCTCGAGGTAAACATTCAATTATAATCTGTTTTAACCAAAAATGTAAAAAAATTCAACTTAAAATCAATTATGAGATTATATAACCATTTAAAGGGAAAAACAGAGCTTTTGAAGGCATAAGTGACTATAAAAGAAGTTTTCTTCTCAATGAATGGTTTTTGCATCACGTTTCTCGAGGTAAACATTCAATAATAATCTGTTTTAACCAAAAATGTGAAAAAACTAAACTTAAAATCAATTATGAGGTTATATAACCATTTAAAGGGAGAAACAAAGCTTTTGAAGGCATAAGTGACTATAAAAGAAGTTTTCTTCTCAATGAATGGTTTTTGCATCACCTTTCTCGAGGTAAACATTCAATTATAATCTGTTTTAACAAAAAATGTAAAAAAACTCAACTTAAAATCAATTATGAGGTTATATAACCATTTAAAGGGAGAAACAAAGCTTTTGAAGGCATAAGTGACTATAAAAGAAGTTTTCTTCTCAATGAATGGTTTTGGATCACGTTTCTCGAGGTAAACATTCAATTATAATCTGTTTTAACCAAAAATGTAAAAAAAACGCAACTTAAAATCAATTATGAGATTATATAACCATTTAAAGGGAGAAACAAATCTTTTGAAGGCATAAGTGACTATAAAAGAAGTTTTCTTCTCAATGAATGATTTTTGTATCACGTTTCTCGAGGTAAACATTCAATTATAATCTGTTTTAACCAAAAATGTAAAAAAAACGCAACTTAAAATCAATTATGAGATTATATAACCATTTAAAGGGAAAAACAAAGATTTTGAAGGCATAAGTGACTATAAAAGAAGTTTTCTTCTCAATGAATGGCTTTCGCTTCAAGATTCTCAAGGTAAACATTCAATTATAATATGTTTTAACCAAAAATGTAAAAAAATTCAACTTAAAATCAATTATGAGATTATATAACCATTTAAAGAAAGAAACAAAGCTTTTGAAGGCATAAGTGACTATAAAAGAAGTTTTCTTCTCAATGAATGGTTTTTGCATCAAGTTTCTCGAGGTAAACATTCAATTATAATCTGTTTTAACCATAAATATAAAAAAATTCAACTTAAAATCTATTATGAGATTATATAACCATTTAAAGCGAGAAACAAATCTTTTGAAGGCATAAGTGACTATAAAAGAAGTTTTCTTCTCAATGAATGATTTTTGCATCACGTTTCTCGAGGTAAACATTCAATTATAATCTGTTTTAACCAAAAATGTAAAAAAATTCAACTTAAAATCAATTATGATATTATATAACCATTTAAAGGGAGAAATAAAGCTTTTGAAGGCATAAGTGACTATAAAAGAAATTTTCTTCTCAATGAATGGTTTTTGCATCACGTTTCTCGAGGTAAACATTCAATTATAATCTGTTTTAACCAAAAATGTAAAAAAAAAGCAACTTAAAATCAATTATAAGATTATATAACCATTTAAAGGGAGAAACAAAGCTTTTGAAGGCATAAGTGACTATAAAAGAAGTTTTCTTCTCAATGAATGGTTTTTGCATCACGTTTCTTGAGGTAAACATTCAATTATAATCTGTTTTAACCATAAATATAAAAAAATTCAACTTAAAATCTATTATGAGATTATATAACCATTTAAAGGGAGAAACAAAACTTTTGAAGGCATAGGTGACTATAAAAGAAGTTTTCTTCTCAATGAATGATTTTTGTATCACGTTTCTCGAGGTAAACATTCAATTATAATCTGTTTTAACCAAAAATGTAAAAAAATTCAACTTAAAATCAATTATGAGATTATATAACCATTTAAAGGGAGAAATAAAGCTTTTGAAGGCGTAAGTGACTATAAAAGAAGTTTTCTTCTCAATGAATGGTTTTTGCATCACGTTTCTCGAGGTAAGCATTCAATAATAATCTGTTTTAACCAAAAACGTAAAAAAACTAAACTTAAAATCAATTATGAGGTTATATAACCATTTAAAGGGAGAAACAAAGCTTTTGAAGGCATAAGTGACTATAAAAGAAGTTTTCTTCTCAATGAATGGTTTTTGCATCACGTTTCTCGAGGTATACATTCAATTATAATCTGTTTTAACAAAAAATGTAAAAAAACTCAACTTAAAATCAATTATGAGGTTATATAACCATTTAAAGGGCGAAACAAAGCTTTTGAAGGCATAAGTGACTATAAAAGAAGTTTTCTTCTCAATGAATGGTTTTTGCATCACGTTTCTCGAGGTAAACATTCAATTATAATCTGTTTTAACCAAAAATGTAAAAAAAAAGCAACTTAAAATCAATTATAAGATTATATAACCATTTAAAGGGAGAAACAAATCTTTTGAAGGCATAAGTGACTATAAAAGAAGTTTTCTTCTCAATGAATGGTTTTTGCATCACGTTTCTCGAGGTAAGCATTCAATAATAATCTGTTTTAACCAAAAACGTAAAAAAACTAAACTTAAAATCAATTATGAGGTTATATAACCATTTAAAGGGAGAAACAAAGCTTTTGAAGGCATAAGTGACTATAAAAGAAGTTTTCTGCTCAATGAATGGTTTTTGCATCACGTTTCTCGAGGTAAACATTCAATTATAATCTGTTTTAACCAAAAATGTAAAAAAAAAGTAACTTAAAATCAATTATAAGATTATATAACCATTTAAAGGGAGAACCAAAGCTTTTGAAGGCATAAGTGACTATAAAAGAAGTTTTCTTCTCAATGAATGGTTTTTGCATCACGTTTCTCGAAGTAAACATTCAATTATAATCTGTTTTAACCAAAAATGTAAAACAAACGCTACTTAAAATCGATTATGAGATTATATAACCATTGAAAGGGAGAAACAAATCTTTTGAAGGCATAAGTGACTATAAAAGAAGTTTTCTTCTCAATGAATGGTTTTTGCATCACGTTTCTCGAGGTAAATATTCAATTATAATCTGTTTTAACCAAAAATGTAAAAAAAACGCAACTTAAAATCAATTATGAGAATATATAACCATTTAAAGGGAGAAACAAAGCTTTTGAAGGCATAAGTGACTATAAAAGAAGTTTTCTTCTCAATGAATGGTTTTTGCATCACGTTTCTCGAGGTAAACATTCAATTATAATCTGTTTTAACCAAAAATGTGAAAAAATTCAACTTAAAATCAATTATGAGATTATATAACCATTTAAAGGAAGAAACAAAGCTTTTGAAGGCATAAGTGACTATAAAAAAAGTTTTCTTCTAAATGAATGGTTTTTGCATCACTTTTCTCAAGGTAAACATTCAATTATAATCTGTTTTAACCAAAAATGTAAAAAAAACGCAACTTAAAATCAATTATGAGATTATATAACCATTTAAAGGGAAAAACAAAGCTTTTGAAGGCATAAGTGACTATAAAAGAAGTTTTCTTCTCAATGAATGGTTTTTGCATCACGTTTCTCGAGGTAAACATTCAATTATAATCTGTTTTAACCAAAAATGTAAAAAAAAAGCAACTTAAAATCAATTATGAGATTATATAACCATTTAAAGGGAGAAACAAAGCTTTTGAAGGCATAAGTGACTATAAAAGAAGTTTTCTTCTCAATGAATGGTTTTTGCATCACGTTTCTCGAGGTAAACATTCAATTATAATCTGTTTTAACCAAAAATGTAAAAAAAACGCTACTTAAAATCGATTATGAGATTATATAACCATTTAAAGGGAGAAATAAATCTTTTGAAGGTATAAGTGACTATAAAAGAAGGTTTCTTCTCAATGAATGGTTTTTGCATCACGTTTCTCGAGGTAAACATTCAATTATAATCTGTTTTAACCAAAAATGTAAAAAAAATGTAACTTAAAATCAATTTTGAGATTATATAACCATTTAAAGGGAGAAACAAAGCTTTTGAAGGCATAAGTGACTATAAAAGAAGTTTTCTTCTCGATGAATGGTTTTTACATCACGTTTCTCGAGGTAAACATTCAATTATAATCTGTTTTAACCAAAAATGTAAAAAAATTCAACTTAAAATCAATTATGAGATTATATAACCATTTAAAGGGAGAAACAAAGCTTTTGAAGGCATAAGTGACTATAAAAGAAGTTTTCTTCTCAATGAATGGTTTTTGCATCACGTTTCTCGAGGTAAACATTCAATTATAATCTGTTTTAACCAAAAATGTACAAAAAACGTAACTTAAAATCAATTATGAGATTATATAACCATTTAAAGGGAGAAACAAAGCTTTTGAAGGCATAAGTGACTATAAAAGAAGTTTTCTTCTCAATGAATGGTTTTTGCATCACGTTTCTCGAGGTAAACATTCAATTATAATCTGTTTTAACTGAAAATGTAAAAAAAACGTAACTTAAAATCAATTATGAGATTATATAACTATTTAAAGGGAGAAACAAAGCTTTTGAAGGCATAAGTGACTATAAAAGAAGTTTTCTTCTCAATGAATGGTTTTTGCATCACGTTTCTCGAGGTAAACATTCAATTATAATCTGTTTTAACCAAAAATGTAAAACAAACGCTACTTAAAATCGATTATGAGATTATATAACCATTTAAAGGGAGAAACAAATCTTTTGAAGGCATAAGTGACTATAAAAGAAGTTTTCTTCTCAATGAATGGTTTTTGCATCACGTTTCTCGAGGTAAACATTCAATTATAATCTGTTTTAACCAAAAATGTAAAAAAAACGCAACATAAAATCAATTATGAGATTATATAACCATTTAAAGGGAGAAACAAAGCTTTTGAAGGCATAAGTGACTATAAAAGAAGTTTTCTTCTCAATGAATGGTTTTTGCATCACGTTTCTCAAGGTAAACATTCAATTATAATCTGTTTTAACCAAAAATGTAAAAAAAACGTAACTTAAAATCAATTATGAGATTATATAACCATTTAAAGGGAAAAACAAAGATTTTGAAGGCATAAGTGACTATAAAAGAAGTTTTCTTCTCAATGAATAGCTTTCGCTTCAAGATTCTCGAGGTAAACATTCAATTATAATATGTTTTAACCAAAAATGTAAAAAAATTCAACTTAAAATCAATTATGAGATTATATAACCATTTAAAGAAAGAAACAAAGCTTTTGAAGGCATAAGTGACTATAAAAGAAGTTTTCTTCTCCATGAATGGTTTTTGCATCACGTTTCTCGAGGTAAACATTCAATTATAATCTGTTTTAACCATTAATATAAAAAAATTCAACTTAAAATCTATTATGAGATTATATAACAATTTAAAGGGAGAAACAAATCTTTTGAAGGCATCAGTGACTATAAAAGAAGTTTTTTTCTTAATGAATGATTTTTGTATCACGTTTCTCGAGGTAAACATTCAATTATAATCTGTTTTAACCAAAAATGTAAAAAAATTCAACTTAAAATCAATTATGATATTATATAACCATTTAAAGGGAGAAATAAAGCTTTTGAAGGCATAAGTGACTATAAAAGAAATTTTCTTCTCAATGAATGGTTTTTGCATCACGTTTCTCGAGGTAAACATTCAATTATAATCTGTTTTAACCAAAAATGTAAAAAAAAAGCAACTTAAAATCAATTATAAGATTATATAACCATTTAAAGGGAGAAACAAAGCTTTTGAAGGCATAAGTGACTATAAAAGAAGTTTTCTTCTCAATGAATGGTTTTTGCATCACGTTTCTTGAGGTAAACATTCAATTATAATCTGTTTTAACCATAAATATAAAAAAATTCAACTTAAAATCTATTATGAGATTATATAACCATTGAAAGGGAGAAACAAAACTTTTGAAGGCATAAGTGACTATAAAAGAAGTTTTCTTCTCAATGAATGGTTTTTACATCACGTTTCTCGAGGTAAACATTCAATTATAATCTGTTTTAACCAAAAATGTAAAAAAAAAGCAACCTAAAATCAATTATAAGATTATATAACCATTTAAAGGGAGAAACAAAGCTTTTGAAGGCATAAGTGACTATAAAAGAAGTTTTCTTCTCAATGAATGGTTTTTGCATCACGTTTCTTGAGGTAAACATTCAATTATAATCTGTTTTAACCATAAATATAAAAAAATTCAACTTAAAATCTATTATGAGATTATATAACCATTTAAAGGGAGAAACAAAACTTTTGAAGGCATAAGTGACTATAAAAGAAGTTTTCTTCTCAATGAATGATTTTTGTATCACGTTTCTCGAGGTAAACATTCAATTATAATCTGTTTTAACCAAAAATGTAAAAAAATTCAACTTAAAATCAATTATGAGATTATATAACCATTTAAAGGGAGAAATAAAGCTTTTGAAGGCATAAGTGACTATAAAAGAAGTTTTCTTCTCAATGAATGGTTTTTGCATCACGTTTCTCGAGGTAAACATTCAATTATAATCTGTTTTAACCAAAAATGTAAAAAAATTCAACTTAAAATCAATTATGAGATTATATAACCATTTAAAGGGAGAAACAAAGCTTTTGAAGGCATAAGTGACTATAAAAGAAGTTTTCTTCCCAATGAATGGCTTTCGCTTCAAGATTCTCGAGGTAAACATTCAATTATAATATGTTTTAACCAAAAATGTAAAAAAATTCAACTTAAAATCAATTATGAGATTATATAACCATTTAAAGAAAGAAACAAAGCTTTTGAAGGCATAAGTGACTATAAAAGAAGTTTTCTTCTCAATGAATGGTTTTTGCATCACGTTTCTCGAGGTAAACATTCAATTATAATCTGTTTTAACCATAAATATAAAAAAATTCAACTTAAAATCTATTATGAGATTATATAACCATTTAAAGGGAGAAACAAATCTTTTGAAGGCATAAGTGACTATAAAAGAAGTTTTCTTCTCAATGAATCATTTTTGTATCACGTTTCTCGAGGTAAACATTCAATTATAATCTGTTTTAACCAAAAATGTAAAAAAAGTAACTTAAAATCAATTATGATATTATATCACCATTTAAAGGGAGAAATAAAGCTTTTGAAGGCATAAGTGACTATAAAAGAAATTTTCTTCTCAATGAATGGTTTTTGCATCACGTTTCTCGAGGTAAACATTCAATTATAATCTGTTTTAACCAAAAATGTAAAAAAAAAGCAACTTAAAATCAATTATAAGATTATATAACCATTTAAAGGGAGAAACAAAGCTTTTGAAGGCATAAGTGACTATAAAAGAAGTTTTCTTCTCAATGAATGGTTTTTGCATCACGTTTCTTGAGGTAAACATTCAATTATAATATGTTTTAACCAAAAATGTAAAAAAATTCAACTTAAAATCAATTATGATATTATATAACCATTTAAAGGGAGAAATAAAGCTTTTGAAGGCATAAGTGACTATAAAAGAAATTTTCTTCTCAATGAATGGTTTTTGCATCACGTTTCTCGAGGTAAACATTCAATTATAATCTGTTTTAACCAAAAATGTAAAAAAAAAGCAACTTAAAATCAATTATAAGATTATATAACCATTTACAGGGAGAAACAAAGCTTTTGAAGGCATAAGTGGCTATAAAAGAAATTTTCTTCTCAATGAATGGTTTTTGCATCACGTTTCTCGAGGTAAACATTCAATTATAATCTGTTTTAACCAAAAATGTAAAAAAATTCAACTTAAAATCAATCATGAGATTATATAACCATTTAAAGGGAGAAATAAAGCTTTTGAAGGCATAAGTGACTATAAAAGAAGTTTTCTTCTCAATGAATGGTTTTTGCATCATGTTTCTCGAGGTAAACATTCAATTATAATCTGTTTTAACTAAAAATGTAAAAAAAAAGCAACTTAAAATCAATTATAAGATTATATAACCATTTAAAGGGAGAACCAAAGCTTTTGAAGGCATAAGTGACTATAAAAGAAGTTTTCTTCTCAATGAATGGTTTTTGCATCACGTTTCTCGAAGTAAACATTCAATTATAGTCTGTTTTAACCAAAAATGTAAAACAAACGCTACTTAAAATCGATTATGAGATTATATAACCATTTAAAGTGAGAAACAAATCTTTTGAAGGCATAAGTGACTATAAAAGAAGTTTTCTTCTCAATGAATGGTTTTTGCATCACGTTTCTCGAGGTAAACATTCAATTATAATCTGTTTTAACCAAAAATGTAAAAAAAACGCAACTTAAAATCAATTATGAGATTATATAACCATTTAAAGGGAGAAACAAAGATTTTGAAGGCATAAGTGACTATAAAAGAAGTTTTCTTCTCAATGAATGGTTTTTGCATCACGTTTCTCGAGGTAAACATTCAATTATAATCTGTTTTAACCAAAAATGTGACAAAATTCAACTTAAAATCAATTATGAGATTATATAACCATTTAAAGGAAGAAACAAAGCTTTTGAAGGCATAAGTGACTATAAAAAAAGTTTTCTTCTAAATGAATGGTTTTTGCATCACGTTTCTCAAGGCAAACATTCAATTATAATCTGTTTTAACCAAAAATATAAAAAAAACGCAACTTAAAATCAATTATGAGATTATATAACCATTTAAAGGGAAAAACAAAGCTTTTGAAGGCATAAGTGACTATAAAAGAAGTTTTCTTCTCAATGAATGGTTTTTGCATCATGTTTCTCGAGGTAAACATTCAATTATAATCTGTTTTAACCAAAAATGTAAAAAAAAAGCAACTTAAAATCAATTATGAGATTATATAACCATTTAAAGGGAGAAACAAAGCTTTTGAAGGCATAAGTGACTATAAAAGAAGTTTTCTTCTCAATGAATGGTTTTTGCATCACGTTTCTCGAGGTAAACATTCAATTATAATCTGTTTTAACCAAAAATGTAAAAAAAACGCTACTTAAAATCGATTATGAGATTATATAACCATTTAAAGGGAGAAATAAATCTTTTGAAGGCATAAGTGACTATAAAAGAAGGTTTCTTCTCAATGAATGGTTTTTGCATCACGTTTCTCGAGGTAAACATTCAATTATAATCTGTTTTAACCATAAATGTAAAAAAATTCAACTTAAAATCTATTATGAGATTATATAACCATTTAAAGGGAAAAACAAAGCTTTTGAAGGCATAAGTGACTATAAAAGAAGTTTTCTTCTCAATGAATGGTTTTTGCATCATGTTTCTCGAGGTAAACATTCAATTATAATCTGTTTTAACCAAAAATGTAAAAAAAATGTAACTTAAAATCAATTATGAGATTATATAACCATTTAAAGGGAGAAACAAAGCTTTTGAAGGCATAAGTGACTATAAAAGAAGTTTTCTTCTCGATGAATGGTTTTTACATCACGTTTCTCGAGGTAAACATTCAATTATAATCTGTTTTAACCAAAAATATAAAAAAATTCAACTTAAAATCAATTATGAGATTATATAACCATTTAAAGGGAGAAACAAAGCTTTTGAAGGCATAAGTGACTATAAAAGAAGTTTTCTTCTCAATGAATGGCTTTTGCATCACGTTTCTCGAGGTAAACATTCAATTATAATCTGTTTTAACCAAAAATGTAAAAAAAACGCTACTTAAAATCGATTATGAGATTATATAACCATTTAAAGGGAGAAATAAATCTTTTGAAGGCATAAGTGACTATAAAAGAAGGTTTCTTCTCAATGAATGGTTTTTGCATCACGTTTCTCGACGTAAACATTCAATTATAATCTGTTTTAACCAAAAATGTAAAAAAAATGTAACTTAAAATCAATTATGAGATTATATAACCATTTAAAGGGAGAAACAAAGCTTTTGAAGGCATAAGTGACTATAAAAGAAGTTTTCTTCTCGATGAATGGTTTTTACATCACGTTTCTCGAGGTAAACATTCAATTATAATCTGTTTTAACCAAAAATGTAAAAAAAAAGCAACTTAAAATCAATTATGAGATTATATAACCATTTAAAGGGAGAAACAAAGCTTTTGAAGGCATAAGTGACTATAAATGAAGTTTTCTTCTCAATGAATGGTTTTTGCATCACGTTTCTCGAGGTAAACATTCAATTATAATATGTTTTAACCAAAAATGTAAAAAAAACGCTACTTAAAATCGATTATGAGATTATATAACCATTTAAAGGGAGAAATAAATCTTTTGAAGGCATAAGTGACTATAAAAGAAGGTTTCTTCTCAATGAATGGTTTTTGCATCACGTTTCTCGAGGTAAACATTCAATTATAATCTGTTTTAACCATAAATGTAAAAAAATTCAACTTAAAATCTATTATGAGATTATATAACCATTTAAATGGAGAAACAAAGCTTTTGAAGGCATAAGTGACTATAAAAGAAGTTTTCTTCTCAATGAATGGTTTTTGCATCACGTTTCTCGAGGTAAACATTCAATTATAATCTGTTTGAACCAAAAATGTAAAAAAATTCAACTTAAAATCAATTATGAGATTATATAACCATTTAAAGGGAGAAACAAAGCTTTTGAAGGCATAAGTGACTATAAAAGAAGTTTTCTTCTCAATGAATGGTTTTTGCATCACGTTTCTCGAGGTAAACATTCAATTATAATCTGTTTTAACCAAAAATGTAAAAAAAACGCAACTTAAAATCAATTATGTGATTATATAACTATTTAAAGGGAGAAACAAAGCTTTTGAAGGCATAAGTGACTATAAAAGAAGTTTTCTTCTCAATGAATGGTTTTTGCATCACGTTTCTCGAGGTAAACATTCAATTATAATCTGTTTTAACCAAAAATGTAAAAAAAAAAGCAACTTAAAATCAATTATGAGATTATATAACCATTTAAAGGGAGAAACAAAGCTTTTGAAGGCATAAGTGATTATAAAAGAAGTTTTCTTCTCAATGAATGGTTTTTTGCATCACGTTTCTCGAGGTAAACATTCAATTATAATCTGTTTTAACCAAAAATGTAAAAAAAAAAGCAACTTAAAATCAATTATGAGATTATATAACCATTTAAAGGGAGAAACAAAGCTTTTGAAGGCATAAAGTGATTATAAAAGAAGTTTTCTTCTCAATGAATGATTTTTGTATCACGTTTCTCGAGGTAAACATTCAATTATAATCTGTTTTAACCAAAAATGTAAAAAAATTCAACTTAAAATCAATTATGAGATTATATAACCATTTAAAGGGAGAAATAAAGCTTTTGAAGGCATAAGTGACTATAAAAGAAGTTTTCTTCTCAATGAATGGTTTTTGCATCACGTTTCTCGAGGTAAACATTCAATTATAATCTGTTTTAACCAAAAATGTAAAAAAAACGCAACTTAAAATCAATTATGTGATTATATAACTATTTAAAGGGAGAAACAAAGCTTTTGAAGGCATAAGTGACTATAAAAGAAGTTTTCTTCTCAATGAATGGTTTTTGCATCACGTTTCTCGAGGTAAACATTCAATTATAATCTGTTTTAACCAAAAATGTAAAAAAAAAGCAACTTAAAATCAATTATGAGATTATATAACCATTTAAAGGGAGAAACAAAGCTTTTGAAGGCATAAGTGATTATAAAAGAAGTTTTCTTCTCAATGAATGATTTTTGTATCACGTTTCTCGAGGTAAACATTCAATTATAATCTGTTTTAACCAAAAATGTAAAAAAAATTCAACTTAAAATCAATTATGAGATTATATAACCATTTAAAGGGAGAAATAAAGCTTTTGAAGGCATAAGTGACTATAAAAGAAGTTTTCTTCTCAATGAATGGTTTTTGCATCACGTTTCTCGAGGTAAACATTCAATTATAATCTGTTTTAACCAAAAATGTAAAAAAAACGTAACTTAAAATCAATTATGAGATTATATAACTATTTAAAGGGAGAAACAAAGCTTTTGAAGGCATAAGTGACTATAAAAGAAGTTTTCTTCTCAATGAATGGTTTTTGCATCACGTTTCTCGAGGTAAACATTCAATTATAATCTGTTTTAACCAAAAATGTAAACAAATTCAACTTAAAATCAATTATGAGATTATATAACCATTTAAAGGGAGAAACAAAGCTTTTGAAGGCATAAGTGACTATAAAAGAAGTTTTCTTCTCAATGAATGGTTTTTGCATCACGTTTCTCGAGGTAAACATTCAATTATAATCTGTTTTAACCAAAAATGTAAAAAAAACGTAACTTAAAATCAATTATGAGATTATATAACCATTTAAAGGGAAAAACAAAGATTTTGAAGGCATAAGTGACTATAAAAGAAGTTTTCTTCTCAATGAATGGCTTTCGCTTCAAGATTCTCAAGGTAAACATTCAATTATAATCTGTTTTAACCATAAATATAAAAAAATTCAACTTAAAATCTATTATGAGATTATATAACCATTTAAAGGGAGAAACAAAGCTTTTGAAGGCATAAGTGACTATAAAAGAAGTTTTCTTCTCAATGAATGGTTTTTGCATCACGTTTCTCGAGGTAAACATTCAATTATAATCTGTTTTAACCAAAAATGTAAAAAAAATGTAACTTAAAATCAATTATGAGATTATATAACCATTTAAAGGGAGAAACAAAGCTTTTTGAAGGCATAAGTGACTATAAAAGAAGTTTTCTTCTCGATGAATGGTTTTTACATCACGTTTCTCGAGGTAAACATTCAATTATAATCTGTTTTAACCAAAAATGTAAAAAAAAAGAAACTTAAAATCAATTATGAGATTATATAACCATTTAAAGGGAGAAACAAAGTTTTTGAAGGCATAAGTGATTATAAAAGAAGTTTTCTTCTCAATGAATGGTTTTTGCATCACGTTTCTCGAGGTAAACATTCAATTATAATCTGTTTTAACCAAAAATGTAAAAAAAACGTAACTTAAAATCAATTATGAGATTATATAACCATTTAAAGGGAAAAACAAAGATTTTGAAGGCATAAGTGACTATAAAAGAAGTTTTCTTCTCAATGAATGGCTTTCGCTTCAAGATTCTCAAGGTAAACATTCAATTATAATCTGTTTTAACCATAAATATAAAAAAATTCAACTTAAAATCTATTATGAGATTATATAACCATTTAAAGGGAGAAACAAAGCTTTTGAAGGCATAAGTGACTATAAAAGAAGTTTTCTTCTCAATGAATGGTTTTTGCATCACGTTTCTCGAGGTAAACATTCAATTATAATCTGTTTTAACCAAAAATGTAAAAAAAATGTAACTTAAAATCAATTATGAGATTATATAACCATTTAAAGGGAGAAACAAAGCTTTTTGAAGGCATAAGTGACTATAAAAGAAGTTTTCTTCTCGATGAATGGTTTTTACATCACGTTTCTCGAGGTAAACATTCAATTATAATCTGTTTTAACCAAAAATGTAAAAAAAAAGAAACTTAAAATCAATTATGAGATTATATAACCATTTAAAGGGAGAAACAAAGTTTTTGAAGGCATAAGTGATTATAAAAGAAGTTTTCTTCTCAATGAATGGTTTTTGCATCACGTTTCTCGAGGTAAACATTCAATTATAATCTGTTTTAACCAAAAATGTAAAAAAAACGCTACTTAAAATCGATTATGAGATTATATAACCATTTAAAGGGAGAAACAAATCTTTTGAAGGCATAAGTGACTATAAAAGAAGGTTTCTTCTTAATGAATGGTTTTTGCATCACGTTTCTCGAGGTAAACATTCAATTATAATCTGTTTTAACCATAAATGTAAAAAAATTCAACTAAAAATCTATTATGAGATTATATAACCATTTAAAGGGAGAAACAAAGCTTTTGAAGGCATAAGTGACTATAAAAGAAGTTTTCTTCTCAATGAATGGTTTTTGCATCACGTTTCTCGAGGTAAACATTCAATTATAATCTGTTTGAACCAAAAATGTAAAAAAATTCAACTTAAAATCAATTATGAGATTATATAACCATTTAAAGGGAGAAACAAAGCTTTTGAAGGCATAAGTGACTATAAAAGAAGTTTTCTTCTCAATGAATGGTTTTTGCATCACGTTTCTCGAGGTAAACATTCAATTATAATCTGTTTTAACCAAAAATGTAAAAAAAACGCAACTTAAAATCAATTATGTGATTATATAACAATTTAAAGGGAGAAACAAAGCTTTTGAAGGCATAAGTGACTATAAAAGAAGTTTTCTTCTCAATGAATGGTTTTTGCATCACGTTTCTCGAGGTAAACATTCAATTATAATCTGTTTTAACCAAAAATGTAAAAAAATTCAACTTAAAATCAATTATGAGATTATATAACCATTTAAAGGGAGAAACAAAGCTTTTGAAGGCATAAGTGACTATAAAAGAAGTTTTCTTCTCAATGAATGGTTTTTGCATCACGTTTCTCGAGGTAAACATTTAATTATAATCTGTTTTAACCAAAAATGTAAAAAAAAAGCAGCTTAAAATCAATTATGAGATTATATAACCATTTAAAGGGAGAAACAAAGCTTTTGAAGGCATAAGTGACTATAAAAGAAGTTTTCTTCTCAATGAATGGTTTTTGCATCACGTTTCTCGAGGTAAACATTCAATTATAATCTGTTTTAACCAAAAATGTGAAAAAATTCAACTTAAAATCAATTATGAGATTATATAACCATTTAAAGGAAGAAACAAAGCTTTTCAAGGCATAAGTGACTATAAAAGAAGTTTTCTTCTCAATGAATGGTTTTTACATCACATTTCTCGAGGTAAACATTCAATTATAATCTGTTTTAACCAAAAATGTTAAAAAAATGTAACTTAAAATCAATTATGAGATTATATAACCATTTAAAGGGAGAAACAAAGCTTTTTGAAGGCATAAGTGACTATAAAAGAAGTTTTCTTCTCGATGAATGGTTTTTACATCACGTTTCTCGAGGTAAACATTCAATTATAATCTGTTTTAACCAAAAATGTAAAAAAAAAGCAACTTAAAATCAATTATGAGATTATATAACCATTTAGAGGGAGAAACAAAGCTTTTGAAGGCATAGGTGATTATAAAAGAAGTTTTCTTCTCAATGAATGGTTTTTACATCACGTTTCTCGAGGTAAACATTCAATTATAATCTGTTTTAACAATAAATGTAAAAAAATTCAACTTAAAATCTATTATGAGATTATATAACCATTTAAAGGGAGAAACAAAGCTTTTGAAGGCATAAGTGACTATAAAAGAAGTTTTCTTCTCAATGAATGGTTTTTACATCACGTTTCTCGAGGTAAACATTCAATTATAATCTGTTTTAACCAAAAATGTAAAAAAAATGTAACTTAAAATCAATTATGAGATTATATAACCATTTAAAGGGAGAAACAAAGCTTTTGAAGGCATAAGTGACTATAAAAGAAGTTTTCTTCTCGATGAATGGTTTTTACATCACGTTTCTCGGGGTAAACATTCAATTATAATCTGTTTTAACCAAAAATGTAAAAAAAAAGCAACTTAAAATCAATTATGAGATTATATAACCATTTAGAGGGAGAAACAAAGCTTTTGAAGGCATAGGTGATTATAAAAGAAGTTTTCTTCTCAATGAATGGTTTTTACATCACGTTTCTCGAGGTAAACATTCAATTATAATCTGTTTTAACAATAAATGTAAAAAAATTCAACTTAAAATCTATTATGAGATTATATAACCATTTAAAGGGAGAAACAAAGCTTTTGAAGGCATAAGTGACTATAAAAGAAGTTTTCTTCTCAATGAATGGTTTTTACATCACGTTTCTCGAGGTAAACATTCAATTATAATCTGTTTTAACCAAAAATGTAAAAAAAACGCAACTTAAAATCAATTATGAGATTATATAACCATTTAGAGGGAGAAACAAAGCTTTTGAAGGCATAGGTGATTATAAAAGAAGTTTTCTTCTCAGTGAATGGTTTTTACATCACGTTTCTCGAGGTAAACATTCAATTATAATCTGTTTTAACAATAAATGTAAAAAAATTCAACTTAAAATCTATTATGAGATTATATAACCATTTAAAGGGAGAAACAAAGCTTTTGAAGGCATAAGTGACTATAAAAGAAGTTTTCTTCTCAATGAATGGTTTTTACATCACGTTTCTCGAGGTAAACATTCAATTATAATCTGTTTTAACCAAAAATGTAAAAAAAACGCAACTTAAAATCAATTATGAGATTATATAACTATTTAAAGGGAGAAACAAAGCTTTTGAAGGCATAAGTGACTATAAAAGAAGTTTTCTTCTCGATGAATGGTTTTTACATCACGTTTCTCGGGGTAAACATTCAATTATAATCTGTTTTAATCAAAAATGTAAAAAAATTCAACTTAAAATCAATTATGAGATTATATAACCATTTAAAGGGAGAAACAAAGCTTTTGAAGGCATAAGTGATTATAAAAGAAGTTTTCTTCTCAATGAATGGTTTTTGCATCACGTTTCTCGAGGTAAACATTCAATTATAATCTGTTTTAACCAAAAATGTAAAAAAAACGCTACTTAAAATCGATTATGAGATTATATAACCCTTTAAAGGGAGAAACAAATCTTTTGAAGGCATAAGTGACTATAAAAGAAGGTTTCTTCTCAATGAATGGTTTTTGCATCACGTTTCTCGAGGTAAACATTCAATTATAATCTGTTTTAACCATAAATGTAAAAAAATTCAACTTAAAATCTATTATGAGATTATATAACCATTTAAAGGGAGAAACAAAGCTTTTGAAGGCATAAGTGACTATAAAAGAAGTTTTCTTCTCAATGAATGGTTTTTACATCACGTTTCTCGAGGTAAACATTCAATTATAATCTGTTTTAACCAAAAATGTAAAAAAAATGTAACTTAAAATCAATTATGAGATTATATAACCATTTAAAGGGAGAAACAAAGCTTTTGAAGGCATAAGTGACTATAAAAGAAGTTTTCTTCTCGATGAATGGTTTTTACATCACGTTTCTCGAGGTAAACATTCAATTATAATCTGTTTTAACCAAAAATGTAAAAAAAAAGTAACTTAAAATCAATTATGAAATTATATAACCATTTAAAGGGAGAAACAAAGCTTTTGAAGGCATAAGTGATTATAAAAGAAGTTTTCTTCTCAATGAATGGTTTTTTGCATCACGTTTCTCGAGGTAAACATTCAATTATAATATGTTTTAACCAAAAATGTAAAAAAAACGCTACTTAAAATCGATTATGAGATTATATAACCATTTAAAGGGAGAAACAAATCTTTTGAAGGCATAAGTGACTATAAAAGAAGGTTTCTTCTCAATGAATGGTTTTTGCATCACATTTCTCGAGGTAAACATTCAATTATAATCTGTTTTAACCATAAATGTAAAAAAATTCAACTTAAAATCTATTATGAGATTATATAACCATTTAAATGGAGAAACAAAGCTTTTGAAGGCATAAGTGACTATAAAAGAAGTTTTCTTCTCAATGAATGGTTTTTGCATCACGTTTCTCGAGGTAAACATTCAATTATAATCTGTTTTAACCAAAAATGTAAACAAATTCAACTTAAAATCAATTATGAGATTATATAACCATTTAAAGGGAGAAACAAAGCTTTTGAAGGCATAAGTGACTATAAAAGAAGTTTTCTTCTCAATGAATGGTTTTTGCATCACGTTTCTCGAGGTAAACATTCAATTATAATCTGTTTTAACCAAAAATGTAAAAAAAACGTAACTTAAAATCAATTATGAGATTATATAACCATTTAAAGGGAAAAACAAAGATTTTGAAGGCATAAGTGACTATAAAAGAAGTTTTCTTCTCAATGAATGGCTTTCGCTTCAAGATTCTCAAGGTAAACATTCAATTATAATCTGTTTTAACCATAAATATAAAAAAATTCAACTTAAAATCTATTATGAGATTATATAACCATTTAAAGGGAGAAACAAAGCTTTTGAAGGCATAAGTGACTATAAAAGAAGTTTTCTTCTCAATGAATGGTTTTTGCATCACGTTTCTCGAGGTAAACATTCAATTATAATCTGTTTTAACCATAAATATAAAAAAATTCAACTTAAAATCTATTATGAGATTATATAACCATTTAAAGGGAGAAACAAATCTTTTGAAGGCATAAGTGACTATAAAAGAAGTTTTCTTCTCAATGAATGATTTTTGTATCACGTTTCTCGAGGTAAACATTCAATTATAATCTGTTTTAACCAAAAATGTAAAAAAAACGCAACTTAAAATCAATTATGAGATTATATAACCATTTAAAGGGAAAAACAAAGATTTTGAAGGCATAAGTGACTATAAAAGAAGTTTTCTTCTCAATGAATGGCTTTTGCTTCAAGATTCTCGAGGTAAACATTCAATTATAATCTGTTTTAACCAAAAATGTAAAAAAATTCAACTTAAAATCAATTATGAGATTATATAACCATTTAAAGGGAGAAACAAAGCTTTTGAAGGCATAAGTGACTATAAAAGAAGTTTTCTTCACAATGAATGGTTTTTGCATCACGTTTCTCGAGGTAAACATTCAATTATAATCTGTTTTAACCAAAAATGTAAAAAAATTCAACTTAAAATCAATTATGAGATTATATAACCATTTAAAGGGAAAAACAGAGCTTTTGAAGGCATAAGTGACTATAAAAGAAGTTTTCTTCTCAATGAATGGTTTTTGCATCACGTTTCTCGAGGTAAACATTCAATAATAATCTGTTTTAACCAAAAATGTGAAAAAACTAAACTTAAAATCAATTATGAGGTTATATAACCATTTAAAGGGAGAAACAAAGCTTTTGAAGGCATAAGTGACTATAAAAGAAGTTTTCTTCTCAATGAATGGTTTTTGCATCACCTTTCTCGAGGTAAACATTCAATTATAATCTGTTTTAACAAAAAATGTAAAAAAACTCAACTTAAAATCAATTATGAGGTTATATAACCATTTAAAGGGAGAAACAAAGCTTTTGAAGGTATAAGTGACTATAACAGAAGTTTTCTTCTCAATGAATGGTTTTTGCATCACGTTTCTCGAGGTACACATTCAATTATAATCTGTTTTAGTCAAAAATGTAAAAAAAAAAGCAACTTAAAATCAATTATGAGATTATATAACCATTTAAAGGGAGAAACAAAGCTTTTGAAGGCATAAGTGACTATAAAAGAAGTTTTCTTCTCAATGAATGGTTTTTGCATCACGTTTCTCGAGGTAAACATTCAATTATAATCTGTTTTAACCAAAAATGTAAACAAATTCAACTTAAAATCAATTATGAGATTATATAACCATTTAAAGGGAGAAACAAATCTTTTGAAGGCATAAGTGACTATAAAAGAAGTTTTCTTCTCAATGAATGGTTTTTGCATCACGTTTCTCGAGGTAAACATTCAATTATAATCTGTTTTAACCAAAAATGTAAAACAAACGCAACATAAAATCAATTATGAGATTATATAACCATTTAAAGGGAGAAACAAAGCTTTTGAAGGCATAAGTGACTATAAAAGAAGTTTTCTTCTCAATGAATGGTTTTTGTATCACGTTTCTCGAGGTAAACATTCAATTATAATCTGTTTTAACCAAAAATGTAAAAAAAACGCAACTTAAAATCAATTATGAGATTATATAACCATTTAAAGGGAGAAACAAATCTTTTGAAGGCATAAGTGACTATAAAAGAAGTTTTCTTCTCAATGAATGATTTTTGTATCACGTTTCTCGAGGTAAACATTCAATTATAATCTGTTTTAACCAAAAATGTAAAAAAAACGCTACTTAAAATCGATTATGAGATTATATAACCCTTTAAAGGGAGAAACAAATCTTTTGAAGGCATAAGTGACTATAAAAGAAGGTTTCTTCTCAATGAATGGTTTTTGCATCACGTTTCTCGAGGTAAACATTCAATTATAATCTGTTTTAACCATAAATGTAAAAAAATTCAACTTAAAATCTATTATGAGATTATATAACCATTTAAAGGGAGAAACAAAGCTTTTGAAGGCATAAGTGACTATAAAAGAAGTTTTCTTCTCAATGAATGGTTTTTACATCACGTTTCTCGAGGTAAACATTCAATTATAATCTGTTTTAACCAAAAATGTAAAAAAAATGTAACTTAAAATCAATTATGAGATTATATAACCATTTAAAGGGAGAAACAAAGCTTTTGAAGGCATAAGTGACTATAAAAGAAGTTTTCTTCTCGATGAATGGTTTTTACATCACGTTTCTCGAGGTAAACATTCAATTATAATCTGTTTTAACCAAAAATGTAAAAAAAAAGTAACTTAAAATCAATTATGAAATTATATAACCATTTAAAGGGAGAAACAAAGCTTTTGAAGGCATAAGTGATTATAAAAGAAGTTTTCTTCTCAATGAATGGTTTTTTGCATCACGTTTCTCGAGGTAAACATTCAATTATAATATGTTTTAACCAAAAATGTAAAAAAAACGCTACTTAAAATCGATTATGAGATTATATAACCATTTAAAGGGAGAAACAAATCTTTTGAAGGCATAAGTGACTATAAAAGAAGGTTTCTTCTCAATGAATGGTTTTTGCATCACATTTCTCGAGGTAAACATTCAATTATAATCTGTTTTAACCATAAATGTAAAAAAATTCAACTTAAAATCTATTATGAGATTATATAACCATTTAAATGGAGAAACAAAGCTTTTGAAGGCATAAGTGACTATAAAAGAAGTTTTCTTCTCAATGAATGGTTTTTGCATCACGTTTCTCGAGGTAAACATTCAATTATAATCTGTTTTAACCAAAAATGTAAACAAATTCAACTTAAAATCAATTATGAGATTATATAACCATTTAAAGGGAGAAACAAAGCTTTTGAAGGCATAAGTGACTATAAAAGAAGTTTTCTTCTCAATGAATGGTTTTTGCATCACGTTTCTCGAGGTAAACATTCAATTATAATCTGTTTTAACCAAAAATGTAAAAAAAACGTAACTTAAAATCAATTATGAGATTATATAACCATTTAAAGGGAAAAACAAAGATTTTGAAGGCATAAGTGACTATAAAAGAAGTTTTCTTCTCAATGAATGGCTTTCGCTTCAAGATTCTCAAGGTAAACATTCAATTATAATCTGTTTTAACCATAAATATAAAAAAATTCAACTTAAAATCTATTATGAGATTATATAACCATTTAAAGGGAGAAACAAAGCTTTTGAAGGCATAAGTGACTATAAAAGAAGTTTTCTTCTCAATGAATGGTTTTTGCATCACGTTTCTCGAGGTAAACATTCAATTATAATCTGTTTTAACCATAAATATAAAAAAATTCAACTTAAAATCTATTATGAGATTATATAACCATTTAAAGGGAGAAACAAATCTTTTGAAGGCATAAGTGACTATAAAAGAAGTTTTCTTCTCAATGAATGATTTTTGTATCACGTTTCTCGAGGTAAACATTCAATTATAATCTGTTTTAACCAAAAATGTAAAAAAAACGCAACTTAAAATCAATTATGAGATTATATAACCATTTAAAGGGAAAAACAAAGATTTTGAAGGCATAAGTGACTATAAAAGAAGTTTTCTTCTCAATGAATGGCTTTTGCTTCAAGATTCTCGAGGTAAACATTCAATTATAATCTGTTTTAACCAAAAATGTAAAAAAATTCAACTTAAAATCAATTATGAGATTATATAACCATTTAAAGGGAGAAACAAAGCTTTTGAAGGCATAAGTGACTATAAAAGAAGTTTTCTTCACAATGAATGGTTTTTGCATCACGTTTCTCGAGGTAAACATTCAATTATAATCTGTTTTAACCAAAAATGTAAAAAAATTCAACTTAAAATCAATTATGAGATTATATAACCATTTAAAGGGAAAAACAGAGCTTTTGAAGGCATAAGTGACTATAAAAGAAGTTTTCTTCTCAATGAATGGTTTTTGCATCACGTTTCTCGAGGTAAACATTCAATAATAATCTGTTTTAACCAAAAATGTGAAAAAACTAAACTTAAAATCAATTATGAGGTTATATAACCATTTAAAGGGAGAAACAAAGCTTTTGAAGGCATAAGTGACTATAAAAGAAGTTTTCTTCTCAATGAATGGTTTTTGCATCACCTTTCTCGAGGTAAACATTCAATTATAATCTGTTTTAACAAAAAATGTAAAAAAACTCAACTTAAAATCAATTATGAGGTTATATAACCATTTAAAGGGAGAAACAAAGCTTTTGAAGGTATAAGTGACTATAACAGAAGTTTTCTTCTCAATGAATGGTTTTTGCATCACGTTTCTCGAGGTACACATTCAATTATAATCTGTTTTAGTCAAAAATGTAAAAAAAAAAGCAACTTAAAATCAATTATGAGATTATATAACCATTTAAAGGGAGAAACAAAGCTTTTGAAGGCATAAGTGACTATAAAAGAAGTTTTCTTCTCAATGAATGGTTTTTGCATCACGTTTCTCGAGGTAAACATTCAATTATAATCTGTTTTAACCAAAAATGTAAACAAATTCAACTTAAAATCAATTATGAGATTATATAACCATTTAAAGGGAGAAACAAATCTTTTGAAGGCATAAGTGACTATAAAAGAAGTTTTCTTCTCAATGAATGGTTTTTGCATCACGTTTCTCGAGGTAAACATTCAATTATAATCTGTTTTAACCAAAAATGTAAAACAAACGCAACATAAAATCAATTATGAGATTATATAACCATTTAAAGGGAGAAACAAAGCTTTTGAAGGCATAAGTGACTATAAAAGAAGTTTTCTTCTCAATGAATGGTTTTTGTATCACGTTTCTCGAGGTAAACATTCAATTATAATCTGTTTTAACCAAAAATGTAAAAAAAACGCAACTTAAAATCAATTATGAGATTATATAACCATTTAAAGGGAGAAACAAATCTTTTGAAGGCATAAGTGACTATAAAAGAAGTTTTCTTCTCAATGAATGATTTTTGTATCACGTTTCTCGAGGTAAACATTCAATTATAATCTGTTTTAACCAAAAATGTAAAAAAAACGCAACTTAAAATCAATTATGAGATTATATAACCATTTAAAGGGAAAAACAAAGATTTTGAAGGCATAAGTGACTATAAAAGAAGTTTTCTTCTCAATGAATGGCTTTCGCTTCAAGATTCTCGAGGTAAACATTCAATTATAATATGTTTTAACCAAAAATGTAAAAAAATTCAACTTAAAATCAATTATGAGATTATATAACCATTTAAAGAAAGAAACAAAGCTTTTGAAGGCATAAGTGACTATAAAAGAAGTTTTCTTCTCAATGAATGGTTTTTGCATCAAGTTTCTCGAGGTAAACATTCAATTATAATCTGTTTTAACCATAAATATAAAAAAATTCAACTTAAAATCTATTATGAGATTATATAACCATTTAAAGGGAGAAACAAATCTTTTGAAGGCATAAGTGACTATAAAAGAAGTTTTCTTCTCAATGAATGATTTTTGCATCACGTTTCTCGAGGTAAACATTCAATTATAATCTGTTTTAACCAAAAATGTAAAAAAATTCAACTTAAAATCAATTATGATATTATATAACCATTTAAAGGGAGAAATAAAGCTTTTGAAGGCATAAGTGACTATAAAAGAAATTTTCTTCTCAATGAATGGTTTTTGCATCACGTTTCTCGAGGTAAACATTCAATTATAATCTGTTTTAACCAAAAATGTAAAAAAAAAGCAACTTAAAATCAATTATAAGATTATATAACCATTTAAAGGGAGAAACAAAGCTTTTGAAGGCATAAGTGACTATAAAAGAAGTTTTCTTCTCAATGAATGGTTTTTGCATCACGTTTCTTGAGGTAAACATTCAATTATAATCTGTTTTAACCATAAATATAAAAAAATTCAACTTAAAATCTATTATGAGATTATATAACCATTTAAAGGGAGAAACAAAACTTTTGAAGGCATAGGTGACTATAAAAGAAGTTTTCTTCTCAATGAATGATTTTTGTATCACGTTTCTCGAGGTAAACATTCAATTATAATCTGTTTTAACCAAAAATGTAAAAAAATTCAACTTAAAATCAATTATGAGATTATATAACCATTTAAAGGGAGAAATAAAGCTTTTGAAGGCATAAGTGACTATAAAAGAAGTTTTCTTCTCAATGAATGGTTTTTGCATCACGTTTCTCGAGGTAAACATTCAATTATAATCTGTTTTAATCAAAAATGTAAAAAAAAAGCAACTTAAAATCAATTATAAGATTATATAACCATTTAAAGGGAGAACCAAAGCTTTTGAAGGCATAAGTGACTATAAAAGAAGTTTTCTTCTCAATGAATGGTTTTTGCATCACGTTTCTCGAAGTAAACGTTCAATTATAATCTGTTTTAACCAAAAATGTAAAACAAACGCTACTTAAAATCGATTATGAGATTATATAACCATTTAAAGGGAGAAACAAATCTTTTGAAGGCATAAGTGACTATAAAAGAAGTTTTCTTCTCAATGAATGGTTTTTACATCACGTTTCTCGAGGTAAATATTCAATTATAATCTGTTTTAACCAAAAATGTAAAAAAAACGCAACTTAAAATCAATTATGAGAATATATAACCATTTAAAGGGAGAAACAAAGCTTTTGAAGGCATAAGTGACTATAAAAGAAGTTTTCTTCTCAATGAATGGTTTTTGCATCACGTTTCTCGAGGTAAACATTCAATTATAATCTGTTTTAACCAAAAATGTGAAAAAATTCAACTTAAAATCAATTATGAGATTATATAACCATTTAAAGGAAGAAACAAAGCTTTTGAAGGCATAAGTGACTATAAAAAAAGTTTTCTTCTAAATGAATGGTTTTTGCATCACTTTTCTCAAGGTAAACATTCAATTATAATCTGTTTTAACCAAAAATGTAAAAAAAACGCAACTTAAAATCAATTATGAGATTATATAACCATTTAAAGGGAAAAACAAAGCTTTTGAAGGCATAAGTGACTATAAAAGAAGTTTTCTTCTCAATGAATGGTTTTTGCATCACGTTTCTCGAGGTAAACATTCAATTATAATCTGTTTTAACCAAGAATGTAAAAAAAAAGTAACTTAAAATCAATTATGAGATTATATAACCATTTAAAGGGAGAAACAAAGCTTTTGAAGGCATAAGTGACTATAAAAGAAGTTTTCTTCTCAATGAATGGTTTTTGCATCACGTTTCTCGAGGTAAACATTCAATTATAATCTGTTTTAACCAAAAATGTAAAAAAAACGCTACTTAAAATCGATTATGAGATTATATAACCATTTAAAGGGAGAAATAAATCTTTTGAAGGTATAAGTGACTATAAAAGAAGGTTTCTTCTCAATGAATGGTTTTTGCATCACGTTTCTCGAGGTAAACATTCAATTATAATCTGTTTTAACCAAAAATGTAAAAAAAATGTAACTTAAAATCAATTATGAGATTATATAACCATTTAAAGGGAGAAACAAATCTTTTGAAGGCATAAGTGACTATAAAAGAAGTTTTCTTCTCAATGAATGGTTTTTACATCACGTTTCTTGAGGTAAACATTCAATTATAATCTGTTTTAACCTTAAATATAAAAAAATTCAACTTAAAATCTATTATGAGATTATATAACCATTTAAAGGGAGAAACAAAACTTTTGAAGGCATAGGTGACTATAAAAGAAGTTTTCTTCTCAATGAATGGTTTTTGCATCACGTTTCTCGAAGTAAACGTTCAATTATAATCTGTTTTAACCAAAAATGTAAAACAAACGCTACTTAAAATCGATTATGAGATTATATAACCATTTAAAGGGAGAAACAAATCTTTTGAAGGCATAAGTGACTATAAAAGAAGTTTTCTTCTCAATGAATGGTTTTTACATCACGTTTCTCGAGGTAAATATTCAATTATAATCTGTTTTAACCAAAAATGTAAAAAAAACGCAACTTAAAATCAATTATGAGAATATATAACCATTTAAAGGGAGAAACAAAGCTTTTGAAGGCATAAGTGACTATAAAAGAAGTTTTCTTCTCAATGAATGGTTTTTGCATCACGTTTCTCGAGGTAAACATTCAATTATAATCTGTTTTAACCAAAAATGTGAAAAAATTCAACTTAAAATCAATTATGAGATTATATAACCATTTAAAGGAAGAAACAAAGCTTTTGAAGGCATAAGTGACTATAAAAAAAGTTTTCTTCTAAATGAATGGTTTTTGCATCACTTTTCTCAAGGTAAACATTCAATTATAATCTGTTTTAACCAAAAATGTAAAAAAAACGCAACTTAAAATCAATTATGAGATTATATAACCATTTAAAGGGAAAAACAAAGCTTTTGAAGGCATAAGTGACTATAAAAGAAGTTTTCTTCTCAATGAATGGTTTTTGCATCACGTTTCTCGAGGTAAACATTCAATTATAATCTGTTTTAACCAAGAATGTAAAAAAAAAGTAACTTAAAATCAATTATGAGATTATATAACCATTTAAAGGGAGAAACAAAGCTTTTGAAGGCATAAGTGACTATAAAAGAAGTTTTCTTCTCAATGAATGGTTTTTGCATCACGTTTCTCGAGGTAAACATTCAATTATAATCTGTTTTAACCAAAAATGTAAAAAAAACGCTACTTAAAATCGATTATGAGATTATATAACCATTTAAAGGGAGAAATAAATCTTTTGAAGGTATAAGTGACTATAAAAGAAGGTTTCTTCTCAATGAATGGTTTTTGCATCACGTTTCTCGAGGTAAACATTCAATTATAATCTGTTTTAACCAAAAATGTAAAAAAAATGTAACTTAAAATCAATTATGAGATTATATAACCATTTAAAGGGAGAAACAAATCTTTTGAAGGCATAAGTGACTATAAAAGAAGTTTTCTTCTCAATGAATGGTTTTTACATCACGTTTCTTGAGGTAAACATTCAATTATAATCTGTTTTAACCTTAAATATAAAAAAATTCAACTTAAAATCTATTATGAGATTATATAACCATTTAAAGGGAGAAACAAAACTTTTGAAGGCATAGGTGACTATAAAAGAAGTTTTCTTCTCAATGAATGATTTTTGTATCACGTTTCTCGAGGTAAACATTCAATTATAATCTGTTTTAACCAAAAATGTAAAAAAATTCAACTTAAAATCAATTATGAGATTATATAACCATTTAAAGGGAGAAATAAAGCTTTTGAAGGCATAAGTGACTATAAAAGAAGTTTTCTTCTCAATGAATGGTTTTTGCATCATGTTTCTCGAGGTAAACATTCAATTATAATCTGTTTTAATCAAAAATGTAAAAAAAAAGCAACTTAAAATCAATTATAAGATTATATAACCATTTAAAGGGAGAACCAAAGCTTTTGAAGGCATAAGTGACTATAAAAGAAGTTTTCTTCTCAATGAATGGTTTTTGCATCACGTTTCTCGAAGTAAACATTCAATTATAATCTGTTTTAACCAAAAATGTAAAACAAACGCTACTTAAAATCGATTATGAGATTATATAACCATTTAAAGGGAGAAACAAATCTTTTGAAGGCATAAGTGACTATAAAAGAAGTTTTCTTCTCAATGAATGGTTTTTACATCACGTTTCTCGAGGTAAATATTCAATTATAATCTGTTTTAACCAAAAATGTAAAAAAAACGCAACTTAAAATCAATTATGAGAATATATAACCATTTAAAGGGAGAAACAAAGCTTTTGAAGGCATAAGTGACTATAAAAGAAGTTTTCTTCTCAATGAATGGTTTTTGCATCACGTTTCTCGAGGTAAACATTCAATTATAATCTGTTTTAACCAAAAATGTGAAAAAATTCAACTTAAAATCAATTATGAGATTATATAACCATTTAAAGGAAGAAACAAAGCTTTTGAAGGCATAAGTGACTATAAAAAAAGTTTTCTTCTAAATGAATGGTTTTTGCATCACTTTTCTCAAGGTAAACATTCAATTATAATCTGTTTTAACCAAAAATGTAAAAAAAACGCAACTTAAAATCAATTATGAGATTATATAACCATTTAAAGGGAAAAACAAAGCTTTTGAAGGCATAAGTGACTATAAAAGAAGTTTTCTTCTCAATGAATGGTTTTTGCATCACGTTTCTCGAGGTAAACATTCAATTATAATCTGTTTTAACCATAAATATAAAAAAATTCAACTTAAAATCTATTATGAGATTATATAACCATTTAAAGGGAGAAACAAATCTTTTGAAGGCATAAGTGACTATAAAAGAAGTTTTCTTCTCAATGAATGATTTTTGTATCACGTTTCTCGAGGTAAACATTCAATTATAATCTGTTTTAACCAAAAATGTAAAAAAAACGCAACTTAAAATCAATTATGAGATTATATAACCATTTAAAGGGAAAAACAAAGATTTTGAAGGCATAAGTGACTATAAAAGAAGTTTTCTTCTCAATGAATGGCTTTTGCTTCAAGATTCTCGAGGTAAACATTCAATTATAATCTGTTTTAACCAAAAATGTAGAAAAATTCAACTTAAAATCAATTATGAGATTATATAACCATTTAAAGGGAGAAACAAAGCTTTTGAAGGCATAAGTGACTATAAAAGAAGTTTTCTTCACAATGAATGGTTTTTGCATCACGTTTCTCGAGGTAAACATTCAATTATAATCTGTTTTAACCAAAAATGTAAAAAAATTCAACTTAAAATCAATTATGAGATTATATAACCATTTAAAGGGAAAAACAGAGCTTTTGAAGGCATAAGTGACTATAAAAGAAGTTTTCTTCTCAATGAATGGTTTTTGCATCACGTTTCTCGAGGTAAACATTCAATAATAATCTGTTTTAACCAAAAATGTGAAAAAACTAAACTTAAAATCAATTATGAGGTTATATAACCATTTAAAGGGAGAAACAAAGCTTTTGAAGGCATAAGTGACTATAAAAGAAGTTTTCTTCTCAATGAATGGTTTTTGCATCACCTTTCTCGAGGTAAACATTCAATTATAATCTGTTTTAACAAAAAATGTAAAAAAACTCAACTTAAAATCAATTATGAGGTTATATAACCATTTAAAGGGAGAAACAAAGCTTTTGAAGGTATAAGTGACTATAACAGAAGTTTTCTTCTCAATGAATGGTTTTTGCATCACGTTTCTCGAGGTACACATTCAATTATAATCTGTTTTAGTCAAAAATGTAAAAAAAAAAGCAACTTAAAATCAATTATGAGATTATATAACCATTTAAAGGGAGAAACAAAGCTTTTGAAGGCATAAGTGACTATAAAAGAAGTTTTCTTCTCAATGAATGGTTTTTGCATCACGTTTCTCGAGGTAAACATTCAATTATAATCTGTTTTAACCATAAATATAAAAAAATTCAACTTAAAATCTATTATGAGATTATATAACCATTTAAAGGGAGAAACAAATCTTTTGAAGGCATAAGTGACTATAAAAGAAGTTTTCTTCTCAATGAATGATTTTTGTATCACGTTTCTCGAGGTAAACATTCAATTATAATCTGTTTTAACCAAAAATGTAAAAAAAACGCAACTTAAAATCAATTATGAGATTATATAACCATTTAAAGGGAAAAACAAAGATTTTGAAGGCATAAGTGACTATAAAAGAAGTTTTCTTCTCAATGAATGGCTTTTGCTTCAAGATTCTCGAGGTAAACATTCAATTATAATCTGTTTTAACCAAAAATGTAGAAAAATTCAACTTAAAATCAATTATGAGATTATATAACCATTTAAAGGGAGAAACAAAGCTTTTGAAGGCATAAGTGACTATAAAAGAAGTTTTCTTCACAATGAATGGTTTTTGCATCACGTTTCTCGAGGTAAACATTCAATTATAATCTGTTTTAACCAAAAATGTAAAAAAATTCAACTTAAAATCAATTATGAGATTATATAACCATTTAAAGGGAAAAACAGAGCTTTTGAAGGCATAAGTGACTATAAAAGAAGTTTTCTTCTCAATGAATGGTTTTTGCATCACGTTTCTCGAGGTAAACATTCAATAATAATCTGTTTTAACCAAAAATGTGAAAAAACTAAACTTAAAATCAATTATGAGGTTATATAACCATTTAAAGGGAGAAACAAAGCTTTTGAAGGCATAAGTGACTATAAAAGAAGTTTTCTTCTCAATGAATGGTTTTTGCATCACCTTTCTCGAGGTAAACATTCAATTATAATCTGTTTTAACAAAAAATGTAAAAAAACTCAACTTAAAATCAATTATGAGGTTATATAACCATTTAAAGGGAGAAACAAAGCTTTTGAAGGTATAAGTGACTATAACAGAAGTTTTCTTCTCAATGAATGGTTTTTGCATCACGTTTCTCGAGGTACACATTCAATTATAATCTGTTTTAGTCAAAAATGTAAAAAAAAAAGCAACTTAAAATCAATTATGAGATTATATAACCATTTAAAGGGAGAAACAAAGCTTTTGAAGGCATAAGTGACTATAAAAGAAGTTTTCTTCTCAATGAATGGTTTTTGCATCACGTTTCTCGAGGTAAACATTCAATTATAATCTGTTTTAACCAAAAATTTAAACAAATTCAACTTAAAATCAATTATGAGATTATATAACCATTTAAAGGGAGAAACAAATCTTTTGAAGGCATAAGTGACTATAAAAGAAGTTTTCTTCTCAATGAATGGTTTTTGCATCACGTTTCTCGAGGTAAACATTCAATTATAATCTGTTTTAACCAAAAATGTAAAACAAATGCAACATAAAATCAATTATGAGATTATATAACCATTTAAAGGGAGAAACAAAGCTTTTGAAGGCATAAGTGACTATAAAAGAAGTTTTCTTCTCAATGAATGATTTTTGTATCACGTTTCTCGAGGTAAACATTCAATTATAATCTGTTTTAACCAAAAATGTAAAAAAAACGCAACTTAAAATCAATTATGAGATTATATAACCATTTAAAGGGAGAAACAAATCTTTTGAAGGCATAAGTGACTATAAAAGAAGTTTTCTTCACAATGAATGGTTTTTGCATCACGTTTCTCGAGGTAAACATTCAATTATAATCTGTTTTAACCAAAAATGTAAAAAAATTCAACTTAAAATCAATTATGAGATTATATAACCATTTAAAGGGAAAAACAGAGCTTTTGAAGGCATAAGTGACTATAAAAGAAGTTTTCTTCTCAATGAATGGTTTTTGCATCACGTTTCTCGAGGTAAACATTCAATAATAATCTGTTTTAACCAAAAATGTGAAAAAACTAAACTTAAAATCAATTATGAGGTTATATAACCATTTAAAGGGAGAAACAAAGCTTTTGAAGGCATAAGTGACTATAAAAGAAGTTTTCTTCTCAATGAATGGTTTTTGCATCACCTTTCTCGAGGTAAACATTCAATTATAATCTGTTTTAACAAAAAATGTAAAAAAACTCAACTTAAAATCAATTATGAGGTTATATAACCATTTAAAGGGAGAAACAAAGCTTTTGAAGGTATAAGTGACTATAACAGAAGTTTTCTTCTCAATGAATGGTTTTTGCATCACGTTTCTCGAGGTACACATTCAATTATAATCTGTTTTAGTCAAAAATGTAAAAAAAAAAGCAACTTAAAATCAATTATGAGATTATATAACCATTTAAAGGGAGAAACAAAGCTTTTGAAGGCATAAGTGACTATAAAAGAAGTTTTCTTCTCAATGAATGGCTTTTGCATCACGTTTCTCGAGGTAAACATTCAATTATAATCTGTTTTAACCAAAAATGTGAAAAAATTCAACTTAAAATCAATTATGAGATTATATAACCATTTAAAGGAAGAAACAAAGCTTTTGAAGGCATAAGTGACTATAAAAAAAGTTTTCTTCTAAATGAATGGTTTTTGCATCACTTTTCTCAAGGTAAACATTCAATTATAATCTGTTTTAACCAAAAATGTAAAAAAAACGCAACTTAAAATCAATTATGAGATTATATAACCATTTAAAGGGAAAAACAAAGCTTTTGAAGGCATAAGTGACTATAAAAGAAGTTTTCTTCTCAATGAATGGTTTTTGCATCACGTTTCTCGAGGTAAACATTCAATTATAATCTGTTTTAACCAAGAATGTAAAAAAAAAGTAACTTAAAATCAATTATGAGATTATATAACCATTTAAAGGGAGAAACAAAGCTTTTGAAGGCATAAGTGACTATAAAAGAAGTTTTCTTCTCAATGAATGGTTTTTGCGTCACGTTTCTCGAGGTAAACATTCAATTATAATCTGTTTTAACCAAAAATGTAAAAAAAACGCTACTTAAAATCGATTATGAGATTATATAACCATTTAAAGGGAGAAATAAATCTTTTGAAGGTATAAGTGACTATAAAAGAAGGTTTCTTCTCAATGAATGGTTTTTGCATCACGTTTCTCGAGGTAAACATTCAATTATAATCTGTTTTAACCAAAAATGTAAAAAAAATGTAACTTAAAATCAATTATGAGATTATATAACCATTTAAAGGGAGAAACAAATCTTTTGAAGGCATAAGTGACTATAAAAGAAGTTTTCTTCTCAATGAATGGTTTTTACATCACGTTTCTTGAGGTAAACATTCAATTATAATCTGTTTTAACCTTAAATATAAAAAAATTCAACTTAAAATCTATTATGAGATTATATAACCATTTAAAGGGAGAAACAAAACTTTTGAAGGCATAGGTGACTATAAAAGAAGTTTTCTTCTCAATGAATGATTTTTGTATCACGTTTCTCGAGGTAAACATTCAATTATAATCTGTTTTAACCAAAAATGTAAAAAAATTCAACTTAAAATCAATTATGAGATTATATAACCATTTAAAGGGAGAAATAAAGCTTTTGAAGGCATAAGTGACTATAAAAGAAGTTTTCTTCTCAATGAATGGTTTTTGCATCACGTTTCTCGAGGTAAACATTCAATTATAATCTGTTTTAATCAAAAATGTAAAAAAAAAGCAACTTAAAATCAATTATAAGATTATATAACCATTTAAAGGGAGAACCAAAGCTTTTGAAGGCATAAGTGACTATAAAAGAAGTTTTCTTCTCAATGAATGGTTTTTGCATCACGTTTCTCGAAGTAAACATTCAATTATAATCTGTTTTAACCAAAAATGTAAAACAAACGCTACTTAAAATCGATTATGAGATTATATAACCATTTAAAGGGAGAAACAAATCTTTTGAAGGCATAAGTGACTATAAAAGAAGTTTTCTTCTCAATGAATGGTTTTTACATCACGTTTCTCGAGGTAAATATTCAATTATAATCTGTTTTAACCAAAAATGTAAAAAAAACGCAACTTAAAATCAATTATGAGAATATATAACCATTTAAAGGGAGAAACAAAGCTTTTGAAGGCATAAGTGACTATAAAAGAAGTTTTCTTCTCAATGAATGGTTTTTGCATCACGTTTCTCGAGGTAAACATTCAATTATAATCTGTTTTAACCAAAAATGTGAAAAAATTCAACTTAAAATCAATTATGAGATTATATAACCATTTAAAGGAAGAAACAAAGCTTTTGAAGGCATAAGTGACTATAAAAAAAGTTTTCTTCTAAATGAATGGTTTTTGCATCACTTTTCTCAAGGTAAACATTCAATTATAATCTGTTTTAACCAAAAATGTAAAAAAAACGCAACTTAAAATCAATTATGAGATTATATAACCATTTAAAGGGAAAAACAAAGCTTTTGAAGGCATAAGTGACTATAAAAGAAGTTTTCTTCTCAATGAATGGTTTTTGCATCACGTTTCTCGAGGTAAACATTCAATTATAATCTGTTTTAACCATAAATATAAAAAAATTCAACTTAAAATCTATTATGAGATTATATAACCATTTAAAGGGAGAAACAAATCTTTTGAAGGCATAAGTGACTATAAAAGAAGTTTTCTTCTCAATGAATGATTTTTGTATCACGTTTCTCGAGGTAAACATTCAATTATAATCTGTTTTAACCAAAAATGTAAAAAAAACGCAACTTAAAATCAATTATGAGATTATATAACCATTTAAAGGGAAAAACAAAGATTTTGAAGGCATAAGTGACTATAAAAGAAGTTTTCTTCTCAATGAATGGCTTTTGCTTCAAGATTCTCGAGGTAAACATTCAATTATAATCTGTTTTAACCAAAAATGTAGAAAAATTCAACTTAAAATCAATTATGAGATTATATAACCATTTAAAGGGAGAAACAAAGCTTTTGAAGGCATAAGTGACTATAAAAGAAGTTTTCTTCACAATGAATGGTTTTTGCATCACGTTTCTCGAGGTAAACATTCAATTATAATCTGTTTTAACCAAAAATGTAAAAAAATTCAACTTAAAATCAATTATGAGATTATATAACCATTTAAAGGGAAAAACAGAGCTTTTGAAGGCATAAGTGACTATAAAAGAAGTTTTCTTCTCAATGAATGGTTTTTGCATCACGTTTCTCGAGGTAAACATTCAATAATAATCTGTTTTAACCAAAAATGTGAAAAAACTAAACTTAAAATCAATTATGAGGTTATATAACCATTTAAAGGGAGAAACAAAGCTTTTGAAGGCATAAGTGACTATAAAAGAAGTTTTCTTCTCAATGAATGGTTTTTGCATCACCTTTCTCGAGGTAAACATTCAATTATAATCTGTTTTAACAAAAAATGTAAAAAAACTCAACTTAAAATCAATTATGAGGTTATATAACCATTTAAAGGGAGAAACAAAGCTTTTGAAGGTATAAGTGACTATAACAGAAGTTTTCTTCTCAATGAATGGTTTTTGCATCACGTTTCTCGAGGTACACATTCAATTATAATCTGTTTTAGTCAAAAATGTAAAAAAAAAAGCAACTTAAAATCAATTATGAGATTATATAACCATTTAAAGGGAGAAACAAAGCTTTTGAAGGCATAAGTGACTATAAAAGAAGTTTTCTTCTCAATGAATGGTTTTTGCATCACGTTTCTCGAGGTAAACATTCAATTATAATCTGTTTTAACCAAAAATTTAAACAAATTCAACTTAAAATCAATTATGAGATTATATAACCATTTAAAGGGAGAAACAAATCTTTTGAAGGCATAAGTGACTATAAAAGAAGTTTTCTTCTCAATGAATGGTTTTTGCATCACGTTTCTCGAGGTAAACATTCAATTATAATCTGTTTTAACCAAAAATGTAAAACAAATGCAACATAAAATCAATTATGAGATTATATAACCATTTAAAGGGAGAAACAAAGCTTTTGAAGGCATAAGTGACTATAAAAGAAGTTTTCTTCTCAATGAATGATTTTTGTATCACGTTTCTCGAGGTAAACATTCAATTATAATCTGTTTTAACCAAAAATGTAAAAAAAACGCAACTTAAAATCAATTATGAGATTATATAACCATTTAAAGGGAGAAACAAATCTTTTGAAGGCATAAGTGACTATAAAAGAAGTTTTCTTCACAATGAATGGTTTTTGCATCACGTTTCTCGAGGTAAACATTCAATTATAATCTGTTTTAACCAAAAATGTAAAAAAATTCAACTTAAAATCAATTATGAGATTATATAACCATTTAAAGGGAAAAACAGAGCTTTTGAAGGCATAAGTGACTATAAAAGAAGTTTTCTTCTCAATGAATGGTTTTTGCATCACGTTTCTCGAGGTAAACATTCAATAATAATCTGTTTTAACCAAAAATGTGAAAAAACTAAACTTAAAATCAATTATGAGGTTATATAACCATTTAAAGGGAGAAACAAAGCTTTTGAAGGCATAAGTGACTATAAAAGAAGTTTTCTTCTCAATGAATGGTTTTTGCATCACCTTTCTCGAGGTAAACATTCAATTATAATCTGTTTTAACAAAAAATGTAAAAAAACTCAACTTAAAATCAATTATGAGGTTATATAACCATTTAAAGGGAGAAACAAAGCTTTTGAAGGTATAAGTGACTATAACAGAAGTTTTCTTCTCAATGAATGGTTTTTGCATCACGTTTCTCGAGGTACACATTCAATTATAATCTGTTTTAGTCAAAAATGTAAAAAAAAAAGCAACTTAAAATCAATTATGAGATTATATAACCATTTAAAGGGAGAAACAAAGCTTTTGAAGGCATAAGTGACTATAAAAGAAGTTTTCTTCTCAATGAATGGCTTTTGCATCACGTTTCTCGAGGTAAACATTCAATTATAATCTGTTTTAACCAAAAATGTGAAAAAATTCAACTTAAAATCAATTATGAGATTATATAACCATTTAAAGGAAGAAACAAAGCTTTTGAAGGCATAAGTGACTATAAAAAAAGTTTTCTTCTAAATGAATGGTTTTTGCATCACTTTTCTCAAGGTAAACATTCAATTATAATCTGTTTTAACCAAAAATGTAAAAAAAACGCAACTTAAAATCAATTATGAGATTATATAACCATTTAAAGGGAAAAACAAAGCTTTTGAAGGCATAAGTGACTATAAAAGAAGTTTTCTTCTCAATGAATGGTTTTTGCATCACGTTTCTCGAGGTAAACATTCAATTATAATCTGTTTTAACCAAGAATGTAAAAAAAAAGTAACTTAAAATCAATTATGAGATTATATAACCATTTAAAGGGAGAAACAAAGCTTTTGAAGGCATAAGTGACTATAAAAGAAGTTTTCTTCTCAATGAATGGTTTTTGCATCACGTTTCTCGAGGTAAACATTCAATTATAATCTGTTTTAACCAAAAATGTAAAAAAAACGCTACTTAAAATCGATTATGAGATTATATAACCATTTAAAGGGAGAAATAAATCTTTTGAAGGTATAAGTGACTATAAAAGAAGGTTTCTTCTCAATGAATGGTTTTTGCATCACGTTTCTCGAGGTAAACATTCAATTATAATCTGTTTTAACCAAAAATGTAAAAAAAATGTAACTTAAAATCAATTATGAGATTATATAACCATTTAAAGGGAGAAACAAATCTTTTGAAGGCATAAGTGACTATAAAAGAAGTTTTCTTCTCAATGAATGGTTTTTACATCACGTTTCTTGAGGTAAACATTCAATTATAATCTGTTTTAACCTTAAATATAAAAAAATTCAACTTAAAATCTATTATGAGATTATATAACCATTTAAAGGGAGAAACAAAACTTTTGAAGGCATAGGTGACTATAAAAGAAGTTTTCTTCTCAATGAATGGTTTTTGCATCACGTTTCTCGAAGTAAACGTTCAATTATAATCTGTTTTAACCAAAAATGTAAAACAAACGCTACTTAAAATCGATTATGAGATTATATAACCATTTAAAGGGAGAAACAAATCTTTTGAAGGCATAAGTGACTATAAAAGAAGTTTTCTTCTCAATGAATGGTTTTTACATCACGTTTCTCGAGGTAAATATTCAATTATAATCTGTTTTAACCAAAAATGTAAAAAAAACGCAACTTAAAATCAATTATGAGAATATATAACCATTTAAAGGGAGAAACAAAGCTTTTGAAGGCATAAGTGACTATAAAAGAAGTTTTCTTCTCAATGAATGGTTTTTGCATCACGTTTCTCGAGGTAAACATTCAATTATAATCTGTTTTAACCAAAAATGTGAAAAAATTCAACTTAAAATCAATTATGAGATTATATAACCATTTAAAGGAAGAAACAAAGCTTTTGAAGGCATAAGTGACTATAAAAAAAGTTTTCTTCTAAATGAATGGTTTTTGCATCACTTTTCTCAAGGTAAACATTCAATTATAATCTGTTTTAACCAAAAATGTAAAAAAAACGCAACTTAAAATCAATTATGAGATTATATAACCATTTAAAGGGAAAAACAAAGCTTTTGAAGGCATAAGTGACTATAAAAGAAGTTTTCTTCTCAATGAATGGTTTTTGCATCACGTTTCTCGAGGTAAACATTCAATTATAATCTGTTTTAACCAAGAATGTAAAAAAAAAGTAACTTAAAATCAATTATGAGATTATATAACCATTTAAAGGGAGAAACAAAGCTTTTGAAGGCATAAGTGACTATAAAAGAAGTTTTCTTCTCAATGAATGGTTTTTGCATCACGTTTCTCGAGGTAAACATTCAATTATAATCTGTTTTAACCAAAAATGTAAAAAAAACGCTACTTAAAATCGATTATGAGATTATATAACCATTTAAAGGGAGAAATAAATCTTTTGAAGGTATAAGTGACTATAAAAGAAGGTTTCTTCTCAATGAATGGTTTTTGCATCACGTTTCTCGAGGTAAACATTCAATTATAATCTGTTTTAACCAAAAATGTAAAAAAAATGTAACTTAAAATCAATTATGAGATTATATAACCATTTAAAGGGAGAAACAAATCTTTTGAAGGCATAAGTGACTATAAAAGAAGTTTTCTTCTCAATGAATGGTTTTTACATCACGTTTCTTGAGGTAAACATTCAATTATAATCTGTTTTAACCTTAAATATAAAAAAATTCAACTTAAAATCTATTATGAGATTATATAACCATTTAAAGGGAGAAACAAAACTTTTGAAGGCATAGGTGACTATAAAAGAAGTTTTCTTCTCAATGAATGATTTTTGTATCACGTTTCTCGAGGTAAACATTCAATTATAATCTGTTTTAACCAAAAATGTAAAAAAATTCAACTTAAAATCAATTATGAGATTATATAACCATTTAAAGGGAGAAATAAAGCTTTTGAAGGCATAAGTGACTATAAAAGAAGTTTTCTTCTCAATGAATAGTTTTTGCATCACGTTTCTCGAGGTAAACATTCAATTATAATCTGTTTTAATCAAAAATGTAAAAAAAAAGCAACTTAAAATCAATTATAAGATTATATAACCATTTAAAGGGAGAACCAAAGCTTTTGAAGGCATAAGTGACTATAAAAGAAGTTTTCTTCTCAATGAATGGTTTTTGCATCACGTTTCTCGAAGTAAACATTCAATTATAATCTGTTTTAACCAAAAATGTAAAACAAACGCTACTTAAAATCGATTATGAGATTATATAACCATTTAAAGGGAGAAACAAATCTTTTGAAGGCATAAGTGACTATAAAAGAAGTTTTCTTCTCAATGAATGGTTTTTACATCACGTTTCTCGAGGTAAATATTCAATTATAATCTGTTTTAACCAAAAATGTAAAAAAAACGCAACTTAAAATCAATTATGAGAATATATAACCATTTAAAGGGAGAAACAAAGCTTTTGAAGGCATAAGTGACTATAAAAGAAGTTTTCTTCTCAATGAATGGTTTTTGCATCACGTTTCTCGAGGTAAACATTCAATTATAATCTGTTTTAACCAAAAATGTGAAAAATTCAACTTAAAATCAATTATGAGATTATATAACCATTTAAAGGAAGAAACAAAGCTTTTGAAGGCATAAGTGACTATAAAAAAAGTTTTCTTCTAAATGAATGGTTTTTGCATCACTTTTCTCAAGGTAAACATTCAATTATAATCTGTTTTAACCAAAAATGTAAAAAAAACGCAACTTAAAATCAATTATGAGATTATATAACCATTTAAAGGGAAAAACAAAGCTTTTTAAGGCATAAGTGACTATAAAAGAAGTTTTCTTCTCAATGAATGGTTTTTGCATCACGTTTCTCGAGGTAAACATTCAATTATAATCTGTTTTAACCATAAATATAAAAAAATTCAACTTAAAATCTATTATGAGATTATATAACCATTTAAAGGGAGAAACAAATCTTTTGAAGGCATAAGTGACTATAAAAGAAGTTTTCTTCTCAATGAATGATTTTTGTATCACGTTTCTCGAGGTAAACATTCAATTATAATCTGTTTTAACCAAAAATGTAAAAAAAACGCAACTTAAAATCAATTATGAGATTATATAACCATTTAAAGGGAAAAACAAAGATTTTGAAGGCATAAGTGACTATAAAAGAAGTTTTCTTCTCAATGAATGGCTTTTGCTTCAAGATTCTCGAGGTAAACATTCAATTATAATCTGTTTTAACCAAAAATGTAGAAAAATTCAACTTAAAATCAATTATGAGATTATATAACCATTTAAAGGGAGAAACAAAGCTTTTGAAGGCATAAGTGACTATAAAAGAAGTTTTCTTCACAATGAATGGTTTTTGCATCACGTTTCTCGAGGTAAACATTCAATTATAATCTGTTTTAACCAAAAATGTAAAAAAATTCAACTTAAAATCAATTATGAGATTATATAACCATTTAAAGGGAAAAACAGAGCTTTTGAAGGCATAAGTGACTATAAAAGAAGTTTTCTTCTCAATGAATGGTTTTTGCATCACGTTTCTCGAGGTAAACATTCAATAATAATCTGTTTTAACCAAAAATGTGAAAAAACTAAACTTAAAATCAATTATGAGGTTATATAACCATTTAAAGGGAGAAACAAAGCTTTTGAAGGCATAAGTGACTATAAAAGAAGTTTTCTTCTCAATGAATGGTTTTTGCATCACCTTTCTCGAGGTAAACATTCAATTATAATCTGTTTTAACAAAAAATGTAAAAAAACTCAACTTAAAATCAATTATGAGGTTATATAACCATTTAAAGGGAGAAACAAAGCTTTTGAAGGTATAAGTGACTATAACAGAAGTTTTCTTCTCAATGAATGGTTTTTGCATCACGTTTCTCGAGGTACACATTCAATTATAATCTGTTTTAGTCAAAAATGTAAAAAAAAAAGCAACTTAAAATCAATTATGAGATTATATAACCATTTAAAGGGAGAAACAAAGCTTTTGAAGGCATAAGTGACTATAAAAGAAGTTTTCTTCTCAATGAATGGTTTTTGCATCACGTTTCTCGAGGTAAACATTCAATTATAATCTGTTTTAACCAAAAATTTAAACAAATTCAACTTAAAATCAATTATGAGATTATATAACCATTTAAAGGGAGAAACAAATCTTTTGAAGGCATAAGTGACTATAAAAGAAGTTTTCTTCTCAATGAATGGTTTTTGCATCACGTTTCTCGAGGTAAACATTCAATTATAATCTGTTTTAACCAAAAATGTAAAACAAATGCAACATAAAATCAATTATGAGATTATATAACCATTTAAAGGGAGAAACAAAGCTTTTGAAGGCATAAGTGACTATAAAAGAAGTTTTCTTCTCAATGAATGATTTTTGTATCACGTTTCTCGAGGTAAACATTCAATTATAATCTGTTTTAACCAAAAATGTAAAAAAAACGCAACTTAAAATCAATTATGAGATTATATAACCATTTAAAGGGAGAAACAAATCTTTTGAAGGCATAAGTGACTATAAAAGAAGTTTTCTTCACAATGAATGGTTTTTGCATCACGTTTCTCGAGGTAAACATTCAATTATAATCTGTTTTAACCAAAAATGTAAAAAAATTCAACTTAAAATCAATTATGAGATTATATAACCATTTAAAGGGAAAAACAGAGCTTTTGAAGGCATAAGTGACTATAAAAGAAGTTTTCTTCTCAATGAATGGTTTTTGCATCACGTTTCTCGAGGTAAACATTCAATAATAATCTGTTTTAACCAAAAATGTGAAAAAACTAAACTTAAAATCAATTATGAGGTTATATAACCATTTAAAGGGAGAAACAAAGCTTTTGAAGGCATAAGTGACTATAAAAGAAGTTTTCTTCTCAATGAATGGTTTTTGCATCACCTTTCTCGAGGTAAACATTCAATTATAATCTGTTTTAACAAAAAATGTAAAAAAACTCAACTTAAAATCAATTATGAGGTTATATAACCATTTAAAGGGAGAAACAAAGCTTTTGAAGGTATAAGTGACTATAACAGAAGTTTTCTTCTCAATGAATGGTTTTTGCATCACGTTTCTCGAGGTACACATTCAATTATAATCTGTTTTAGTCAAAAATGTAAAAAAAAAAGCAACTTAAAATCAATTATGAGATTATATAACCATTTAAAGGGAGAAACAAAGCTTTTGAAGGCATAAGTGACTATAAAAGAAGTTTTCTTCTCAATGAATGGTTTTTGCATCACGTTTCTCGAGGTAAACATTCAATTATAATCTGTTTTAACCAAAAATGTAAACAAATTCAACTTAAAATCAATTATGAGATTATATAACCATTTAAAGGGAGAAACAAATCTTTTGAAGGCATAAGTGACTATAAAAGAAGTTTTCTTCTCAATGAATGGTTTTTGCATCACGTTTCTCGAGGTAAACATTCAATTATAATCTGTTTTAACCAAAAATGTAAAACAAACGCAACATAAAATCAATTATGAGATTATATAACCATTTAAAGGGAGAAACAAAGCTTTTGAAGGCATAAGTGACTATAAAAGAAGTTTTCTTCTCAATGAATGGTTTTTGCATCACCTTTCTCGAGGTAAACATTCAATTATAATCTGTTTTAACAAAAAATGTAAAAAAACTCAACTTAAAATCAATTATGAGGTTATATAACCATTTAAAGGGAGAAACAAAGCTTTTGAAGGTATAAGTGACTATAACAGAAGTTTTCTTCTCAATGAATGGTTTTTGCATCACGTTTCTCAAGGTACACATTCAATTATAATCTGTTTTAGTCAAAAATGTAAAAAAAAAAGCAACTTAAAATCAATTATGAGATTATATAACCATTTAAAGGGAGAAACAAAGCTTTTGAAGGCATAAGTGACTATAAAAGAAGTTTTCTTCTCAATGAATGGTTTTTGCATCACGTTTCTCGAGGTAAACATTCAATTATAATCTGTTTTAACCAAAAATGTAAACAAATTCAACTTAAAATCAATTATGAGATTATATAACCATTTAAAGGGAGAAACAAATCTTTTGAAGGCATAAGTGACTATAACAGAAGTTTTCTTCTCAATGAATGGTTTTTGCATCACGTTTCTCGAGGTAAACATTCAATTATAATCTGTTTTAACCAAAAATGTAAACAAATTCAACTTAAAATCAATTATGAGATTATATAACCATTTAAAGGGAGAAACAAATCTTTTGAAGGCATAAGTGACTATAAAAGAAGTTTTCTTCTCAATGAATGGTTTTTGCATCACGTTTCTCGAGGTAAACATTCAATTATAATCTGTTTTAACCAAAAATGTAAACAAATTCAACTTAAAATCAATTATGAGATTATATAACCATTTAAAGGGAGAAACAAATCTTTTGAAGGCATAAGTGACTATAAAAGAAGTTTTCTTCTCAATGAATGGTTTTTGCATCACGTTTCTCGAGGTAAACATTCAATTATAATCTGTTTTAACCAAAAATGTAAAACAAACGCAACATAAAATCAATTATGAGATTATATAACCATTTAAAGGGAGAAACAAAGCTTTTGAAGGCATAAGTGACTATAAAAGAAGTTTTCTTCTCAATGAATGGTTTTTGTATCACGTTTCTCGAGGTAAACATTCAATTATAATCTGTTTTAACCAAAAATGTAAAAAAAACGCAACTTAAAATCAATTATGAGATTATATAACCATTTAAAGGGAGAAACAAAGCTTTTGAAGGCATAAGTGACTATAAAAGAAGTTTTCTTCACGATGAATGGTTTTTACATCACGTTTCTCGAGGTAAACATTCAATTATAATCTGTTTTAACCAAAAATGTAAAAAAATTCAACTTAAAATCAATTATGAGATTATATAACCATTTAAAGGGAGAAACAAAGCTTTTGAAGGCATAAGTGACTATAAAAGAAGTTTTCTTCTCAATGAATGGTTTTTGCATCACGTTTCTCGAGGTAAACATTCAATTATAATCTGTTTTAACCAAAAATGTACAAAAAACGTAACTTAAAATCAATTATGAGATTATATAACCATTTAAAGGGAGAAACAAAGCTTTTGAAGGCATAAGTGACTATAAAAGAAGTTTTCTTCTCAATGAATGGTTTTTGTATCACGTTTCTCGAGGTAAACATTCAATTATAATCTGTTTTAACCAAAAATGTAAAAAAAACGCAACTTAAAATCAATTATGAGATTATATAACCATTTAAAGGGAGAAACAAAGCTTTTGAAGGCATAAGTGACTATAAAAGAAGTTTTCTTCACGATGAATGGTTTTTACATCACGTTTCTCGAGGTAAACATTCAATTATAATCTGTTTTAACCAAAAATGTAAAAAAATTCAACTTAAAATCAATTATGAGATTATATAACCATTTAAAGGGAGAAACAAAGCTTTTGAAGGCATAAGTGACTATAAAAGAAGTTTTCTTCTCAATGAATGGTTTTTGCATCACGTTTCTCGAGGTAAACATTCAATTATAATCTGTTTTAACCAAAAATGTACAAAAAACGTAACTTAAAATCAATTATGAGATTATATAACCATTTAAAGGGAGAAACAAAGCTTTTGAAGGCATAAGTGACTATAAAAGAAGTTTTCTTCTCAATGAATGGTTTTTGCATCACGTTTCTCGAGGTAAACATTCAATTATAATCTGTTTTAACCAAAAATGTAAAAAAAACGTAACTTAAAATCAATTATGAGATTATATAACTATTTAAAGGGAGAAACAAAGCTTTTGAAGGCATAAGTGACTATAAAAGAAGTTTTCTTCTCAATGAATGGTTTTTGCATCACGTTTCTCGAGGTAAACATTCAATTATAATCTGTTTTAACCAAAAATGTAAAACAAACGCTACTTAAAATCGATTATGAGATTATATAACCATTTAAAGGGAGAAACAAATCTTTTGAAGGCATAAGTGACTATAAAAGAAGTTTTCTTCTCAATGAATGGTTTTTGCATCACGTTTCTCGAGGTAAACATT